>NW_020174149.1:8009683-8012119 GCF_003031525.2 Neophocaena asiaeorientalis asiaeorientalis
AAAAAAAAAAAAAAAAAAAAAAAAAAAAAGAAGAAAAAGGACAAACAAAATCTGAAGTTAGTAGAAGGAAAGAAATCATAAAGGTTAGTGCAGAAATAAGTGAAATAGAGACTAAAAGAACAGAAAAGATCAATGAAACTTAGAGCTGGCTCTTTGAAAAGATAAACAAAACTAATAAACCTTTAGCCAGACTCATCAAAAAAGACAGAGAGAGGCCAAATCAATACAATCAGAAATGAAAAAGAAATTACAACCAACAGAGATACAAAGGATCATAAGGGAATACTGAGAACTATATGCCAATAAAATGGATAATCTAGAAAAAATGGACAAATTCCTAGAAATGTACCATCTCCCAAGACTGAACCAGGAATAGAAAATATGAACAGACCAATTGCCAGTAATGAAATTGAATCAGTAACTTAAGAAAAAAAAAACTCCCAACAAACAAAAGTCCAGGACCAGATGGCTTCACAGGTGAATTGTACCAAGCATTTAAAGAAAAGTTAACACCTATACTCAAACTATTCCAAAATATTACAAAGGAAGGAATGCTTCTGAACTCACTCTACAAGGCCAGCATCACCCTGATAGCAAAACCAGACAAAGATATCACACAAAAGAAAGTTACAGGCCAATATCACCGATTAACATAGACACAAAAATCCTCAACAAAATATTAACAAACCAAATCCAACAACTCTTTTAAAAAAATCATACACCATGATCAAGTGGGATTTATCCCAGGGATGCAAGGAGTTTTCAGTATCTGCAAAATCAATGTGTTATACCATATTAACAAATTGAAGAATAAAAACCATATGATCATCTCAACAGATTCAGAAAAAGCTTTTGACAAAATTCAATATCGTTTACAATAAAAACTCTCCAGAAAGAGGGCAGAGAGGGAACATACTTCAACATAATAAAGCCCATATATGACAAGTCCACAGCTAACATCATACTCAGTGGTGAGAATCTGAAAGCATTTACACTAAGGTTAGGAAGAAGACAAGGATACCAACTCCTGCCACTTTTATCCAACATAGTATTGAAGTTCTAGCGACAGCAATGAGACAAGAAATAAAAGGAATCCAAATTGGGAAAGAAGAAGTAAAACTGTCACTGCTTGCAGATGACATGATACTATACATAGAGCATCCTAAAGATGCCACCAAAAAACTACTAGAGCTCATCAATGAACTCAGTAAAGTTGCAGCATACAAAATTAAAATACAGAAATCTGTTGCATTTCTATACACTAACAACAAACTACCAGAAAGAGAAGTTAAGGAAACAAACCCATTTAGCACTGCATGAAAAAGAATAAAATATCTAGGAATAAACGTACCTAAGGAGGTAAAAGACCTGTACTCGGAAAACCACAGGACACTGATTGAAAAGACTGAAGATGATACAAACATACAGATATACCATGGTTGGGGCTTCCCTGGTGGCGCAGTGGTTAAGAATCTGCCTGCCAATGCAGGGGACACGGGTTCGAGCCATGGTCCAGGAAGATCCCACATGCCACAGAGTAACTAAGCCCATGTGCCACAACTACTGAGCCTGAGCTCTAGAGCCCATAAGCCACAACTACTGAGCCCATGTGCCATAACTATTGAAGCCTGCATGCCTAGAGCCCATGCTCTGCAACAAGAGAAGCCATCGCAATGAGAAGCCCGTGCACTGCAACGAAGAGTAGCCCCCGCTCACTGCAACTAGCGAAAGTGCACACACAGCAACGAAGACCCAACGCAACCAAAAATAAATAAATAAACAAAATTTTTTTTAAAGTGAATGTCTTAAAAAAAAAAAAAAGGTATTCCATGGTCATGGATTGGGAGAATTATTATTGTTAAAAACGACCATACTACACAAGGCAATCTACAGATTCAATGCAATCCCTATCAGAATACCAGTGGCAGAGCATGGGATGAAGATGGCAGAGTAGCAGGATACGAAGCTCACCTTCTCCCACAAATACGTCAAAAATACATCTACCTGTGGAACGATTCTCACAGAATGTCTACTGAATGCTGGCAGAATACTTCAGGCTACTGAAAGGGCAAGAAAATCTCCATGTAACCAGGTAGGAAACAGAAAAAATAGAAAGCGAGAAAGGTCTCACGACAGCACCTGTGCTCCTGGGAGGGAGCTGTGCAAGAGGAGAGGTCCCTGCGCCCTGGGAAGCCCCCTCACCAGTGGGGAGATCTGCTGGGACAGAAAGGGAGCTTCAGAGCCTCGTAGGGGAGTGCTGCTGGTTTGCAGCAGCCAGAGCACAGGGAGAACTGCACAGATGGTCAGTGCTGCCGCCCTGCACTGCCCTGCACTCCCCAGCCTGAGACAGGCATCCGCCAGTACGGGCGGGGGCTGGGTGCTGGAACCTGGGCTTCAGAGATCGGAACCGGGGAGAGGACTGGGGTTGGCCGTGTG
>NW_020174149.1:8012138-8020003 GCF_003031525.2 Neophocaena asiaeorientalis asiaeorientalis
GCTGGAATTCAGTGCAACCATGGCTGGGGGCGTACGCGGAGGAAGTTTGGGCCAACTTAGAGACCAGTTGCCATTGTTTGGGGAGTGCATGAGGGGAGGCGCGGGACCCAGACTGTAGCCTTTTACCCTGTGCACATTCTCACAGAGGGCAGGACACTGCCTGCCCAGGCTGCAGGAGCACTCGTGAGCCACCACCACCCCCTTGCAGACTCCAGGAGTGGCTGGGAGCCACTGCCGCCTCCCTCCTGGACCCCAGGAGTGGTCATGAGCCACCACCTCTGTCCCTATCACGTGCTCTGGGGGTGCACCTGAGACGCCACCACTGCCAAGAACCCCAGGGCCGGGCACCAGCCACAACATCTGCACACCCCTTATCAAGGGGAGAATAACCAACACACACTGAGGAAAGAGGCAACAGGCATCCATACTAAAAACAGCCCTGGCACCAAATATATTAAAATCCACACAAGTTACACAGGGACACCCCCACATATAAGTAGCCTTCCAAGACCACACCAGATAATCGTTTCTCCTAAACTCAGAGTAAGAGAACTAGAAGTAAAATGAAGCTGAGGAACCACTCCCAGGTAAAAGACCAACAGCATTCCCCTGAAAGAACATGCAGTGAAGCAGACCTCTCCAGACTAGTAGACACTGATTTCAAAAAGGAGATAATGAAAATACTGAAGGAATTAAGAAACACTGTCAATGGAAATGCAGAGTACTGTAAAAAGGAACTAGAAACTATAAAGAGGAACCAAAAAATATATAACTCATTTGCAGGGAATTCCCTGGCAGTCCAGTGGTTAGGGCTTGGCACTTTCACTGCTGAGGGCTGGTTCAATCCCTGTGGGAACTGGGATCCCACAAGGCACACAGCATGGCCAAAAAAGAAAAAAAAAAAAAATTCATTTGCAGAGACAAAAGCTGAGCTGAAGGCATAGAATAGCAGAATAGCATAGATAGCAGAATGAATAATGCAGAAAAACAAATAAGTGACCTGGAAGACAGGATAATGGAAATCACCCAATCAGGATATCAGACAGAAAGCCAAATAAAAAAAAAAAACAATGAAAGCAGTATAAGAGACCTATGGGATAATATAAAACATACATATAATAGGGATTCCAGAAGGAGAAGAAAGAGAAAAGGGGATTGAAAATGTATTTGAAGAGTTATGGCTGAAAACTTCCCAAACATAAAGAAGGAAACATATCTAGGTACAGGAAGCACAGAGGGTCCCAAACAAGATAAACCCAAATAGACCTACACCAAGACATAACAAAAATGGCAAAAGTTAAAGATAAAGAGAGGATTCTAAAGGCAGCAAGAAAAAACAAAGAGTTAATTACAAGGTAATGCCCATAAGGCTATCAGCTGATTTCTCTACAGAAACACTGCAGGCCAGAAGGGAGTGGCAAGATATATTCAAAATACTAAAAGGGAAAAATCTGCCACCTAGGATACTCTACCAAGCAACATTATCATTTAGAATAGAAGGAGAGACAAATAATTTCTCAGACAAGCAAAAACTAACAGAATACAGCAATACTAAACCTATCCTAAAGGATATATTGAAAGGTCTTCTCTAAGTAGAAAAAAAGTAAGAACCTATAGGAAAGAAAAAAATCACAGTTGGAAAATAAATCACTTAAATAAGCCAGCACACAGATTTAAAAAGTTTCTGTGAAAGTGATGATAACAACAATGAACAGCAAAAGGATGAGAATGAAGGTGTAAAAGAGGACATCAAAACCATGAAATGTGGGGGAGGGGAGTAAGAAAATGTAGATTTTTTTTTTTCCTAGAATGTGTTTGAGCCTATATGGCTACCGGTCTAAGGCAAGTAGACATAGGAATAGGTTAACATACTTGAAAAACAGGGTAACCACACATCAAAAACATACAATAGATTCACAAAAGCCAAAAAGAAGAGAACGTAAGTATAAGAGCAAAGAAAAGGTCATCAAACCCCAAAAGGAAAAACAAAAAGAAAGGGACAAAGATAATACATAAAATCAATGGGAAAACAAGGTTTAAAAATGGCAATAGGGCTTCCCTGGTGGCGCAGTGGTTGAGAGACATAAGAGCCTAAAATATGCTGCCTACAAGAGATGCACTTTAGGGCAAAGGACACACATAGATTCTAAGTGAGGGGGTGGAAGAAGATGTATCATGAAAAGGTGGGGATCACAATACTCATGAGGCTAAATAGACTTTAAAGCAAAGGCTATAAAGAAAGATAAAGAAGGACACTATATAGTAATAAAAGGATCAATACAAGAAGAGGATTTTACACTTGTCAACATATACGCACCTAATATAGGAGCACCCAAATGCATAAAACAAATACTAACGGACATAATGGGAGAAACTGACAGGAATACAATAATAGTAGGAGACTTTAACACCCCACTCACATCAATGGACAGGTCTTCCAGACAGAGAATCAATAAGGCAACAGAGATCCTAAATGATACAATAGAACAGTTAGACTTAATTGATATTTTCAGGACATTACCTCCAAAAAAACCAGAATACACATTCTTTTCAAGTGCACATGGAACATTCTCTAGGGCTGACCACATACTAGGGCTCGAAACAAGCCTCAACAAATTTAAGAGTATAGAAATTATCTCAAGCATCTCTTCTGACCACAATGGCATGAAACTAGAAATTAACCACAGAAAAAGAAATGAGAAAAAATAAATGATTACATGGAGACTAAACAACATGGCACTAAACAACCAATGGGTCAACAATGAAATCAAAGAGGAAATTTTAAAATACCTTGAGACAAATGACAATGAAAATACAACCATACAAAAATCTATGGGATGCAGCAAAAGCAGTTCTTAGAGGGAAGTTCATAGTGATACATACAGGCCTTTCTCAAAAAACAAGAAAAATCTAAAATAAACAACCTAACCTACCACTTAAAAGAATTTTAAAAACAAAAGCAAACAAAACCTAAAGTCAGCAGAAGGAAGGAAAGAATAAAGATCAGAGAGGAAATAAAAGAGATTAAAAAAAGAATAAAACCAAGAGCTGGTTCTTTGAAAGGATAAACAAGATTGACAAACCTCTGGCCAGGCTCACCAAGAAGAAAAGATAGAGAACCCAAATAAACAAAATAAGAAAAAGAGAAATAACAACTGATAGCAAAGAAATACAAAAAACCATAAATACAAAAAACCATATGAACAGTTATATGCCAACAAATTCAACAACCCAGAAGAAATGAACAAATTTCTAGAAACATACAGCCCACCAAAATTTAATCAAGAAGAAACAGATAATTTGAAGAGACCAATCACTAGAAGTAAACACAATCTGTAATTTTAAAACTCCCTACAAGCAAAAGTCCAGGACCAGATGGCTTTACAGGTGAATCCTAGCAAACATACAAAGAAGAACTTATACCAATCCTTCTCAAACTCTTCCAAAAAAACTGAAGAGGAGGGAACACTCCCAAGGATATTCTATGAAGCCACCATCACCCTGGGATACCAAAACCAGACAAAGATACCAGCAAAACAGAAAATTACAGGTCAATATCCTTGAAGAATATAGATGCAAAAATTCTCAACAAAATATTAGCAAACCGAATCCAACCACACATAAAAAAGATCAAATACCATGACCAAGTGGGATTCATCCCAAGTTCACAAGGATGGTTCAACATACGCAAATCAATCAACATGATACGCCACATAAACAAAAGAAAAGGCGAAAAACACATGCTCATCTCAATAGATGCAGAAAAAGCATTCGACAAAACCCAACATCAGGGGCTTCCCTGGTGGCGCAGTGGTTGAGAGTCCGCCTGCTGATGCAGGGGACATGGGTTCATGCCCTGGTCTGGGAAGATCCCACATGCCGCGGAGCGGCTGGGTCCGTGAGCCATGGCCGCTGAGCCTGCACGTCTGCAGCCTGTGCTCCGCAACGGGAGGGGCCACAGCAGTGAGAGGCCCGCGTACCGCAAAAAAAAAAAAACAAAAAAAAACCCAACATCCACTCAAGATAAAAACTCTTACCAAAGTGGGTATAAAAGGAACATATCTCAAGATAGTGAAAGCTATTCATGGGCTTCGCTGGTGGCGCAGTGGTTGACAGCCCGCCTGCCGATGCAGGGGACACGGGTTCGTGCCCCAGTCCGGGAAGATCCCACATGTCGCGGAGCGGCTGGGCCCGTGAGCCATGGCCGCTGAGCCTGCGCGCCCGGAGCCTGTGCTCCGCAACAGGAGAGGCCACAGCAGTGAGAGGCCCACGTACCAAAACAAAACAAAACAAAAATGCTATTCATGACAAATCCACAGCCAGTATAAATGGTGAAAAGCTGAAAGCCTTCCCACCAAAATCTGGAAGAAGACAAGGATGCCCACTGTCACCTCTTCTATTCAACATAGTATTGGAAGTCGTAGCTACGTCAATCATACAGGAAAAAGAAACAAAAGGTATCCAGATTGGAAGGGAAGAGGTAAAACTGTCATATGTAGATGATATGATACCATATATACAAAACCCTAAAGACTCCACACAAAAACTACTAGGACTGATAAACGAATTCAGCAAGGTAACAGGATACAAGATTAACATGTGGAAATCGGTTGCATTTCTTTACACCAATAATGAAATATCAGAAAAGGAATGTAAAAAAGCAATATCTTTTAAAATTGCAACTCCAGGGGCTTCCCTGGTGGTGCAGTGGTTGAGAGTCCGCCTGCCGATGCAGGGGACACGGGTTCGTGCCCCGGTCCAGGAAGATCCCATATGCCATGGAGAGGCTGGGCCCGTGAGGCATGGCCGCTGAGCCTGCGCATCTGGAGCCTGTGCCCCGCAACGGGAGAGGCCACAACAGTGAGAGGCCCGCATACCGCAAAAAAAAAACAAATAAATAAATAAAATTGCAACTCCAGAAATAAATTATTTAGGAATAAACCTCACCAAGGAGGAAGACATATGCTGAGAACTATAAAACACCAATAAAGGAAATTCAAGATCATTCAAAGAAATGAGAAAGATATTCCATGCTCTAGGATTGGAAGAATATTGTTAAAATGGCCATACTACCCAAAGCGATCTACAGATTAAATGCAGTCCGTATCAAATTACCCATGACATTTTTCACAGAACTAGAACAAATAATCCTAAAATTCATATGGAATCATAAAGGACCCAAAATTCCCAAAGCAATCCTGAAGCAAAAGAACAAAGCAGAAGGCATAACCATCCCAGACTTCAGACAATATTACAAAGCTACAGTAACCAAAAAAAGCATAGTATTGGCACAAAACCAGACATATGGATCAATGGAACAGAATAGAGTCCAGAAATAAACCTAAACACCTATGGTTAATTAACCTTCGACATTAACCTTCGACAAAGGAGGCAAGAATATACAATGGGAAAAAGATGGTCTCTTCAGCAAGTGGTGTTGGGAAAGTTGGACAGCCGCACGTTAAATCAAGAAATTTAAAACACAGCCTCTCACTATACACAAAAATAAGCTCAAAATGGCTTAAAGACTTAAACATAAGACATGACACCATAAAACTCCTAGCAGAAAACATAGGCAAAACATTCTCTGACATAGATTGTACCAATGTTTTCTTAGGTCAGTGTCCCAAGGCAATAGAAATAAAAACAAAAATAAACAAATGGGACCTAATCAAACTTACAAGCTTTTGCACAGCAAAGGAAACCATAAACAAAATGAAAAGACAGGGCTTCCCTGGTGGCGCAGTGGTTGAGAATCCGCCTGCCAATGCAGGGGACACGGGTTTTGAGCCCTGGTCCGGGAAGATCCCACATGCCGCAGAGCAGCTATGCCCACGCGCCACAACTACTGAGCCTGCACTCTAGAGCCTGCGAGCCACAACTACTGAGCCCATGCACCTACAGCCCATGCTCTGCAACAAGAGAAGCCACCTCAATAAGAAGCCCACACACCGCAATAGAGTAGCCCCCGCTCGCCACAACTAGAGAAAAGCCCACACGCAGCAACAAAGACCCAACGCAGCCAAAAATAAATAAATAAAGTTGCTAAAAAAAAAAAATGAAAAGACAACCTACAGAATGGGAGAAAATATTTGCAAATGATGTGACAGACAAGAGCTTAGTTTCCAAAACATACAAACAGCTCATACAGCAACAAAAACAAACAACCCAATTGAAAAATGGGCAGAAGACCTAAAGAGACATTTCTCTGAAGAAGAAATACAGATGACCAATAGGCACATGAAAAGATGCTCAACATCGCTAATTATTAGAGAATGCAAAATGAAACCACAATGAGCTACCTCCCCACACTGGTCAGAATGGCCATCATCAAAAGTCTACTGCTGAAGAAGGTGTGGAGAAAAGGGAACCCTCCTACTCTGTTGGTGGGAATGTAAGTTGGTGCAGCCACTGTGGAAAACAGTATGGAGGTTCCTCAGAAAACTAAAAATAGAACTACCATATGATCCAGCAATCCCACTTCTGGACATATGTCCAGACAAAACTATAATTCAAAAAGATACATGCATCCCTATGTTCATAGCAGCACTATTCACAATAGCCAAGACAGGGAAACAACCTAAGTGTCCATTGACAGATGAATGGATAAAGAAGATGTAGTACATATATGCAATGGAATACTACTGAGCCGTAAAAAAGAATGAAATAATGCCATTTGCAGCAACATGGATGCAACTAGAGATTATCAAACTAAGTGAAGTAAGTGAGAAAGAGAAAGACAAATACCATATGAATTCACTTATATGTGGAATCTAAAATATGACACAAATGAACCTATGTATGAAACAGAATCAATGACACAGAGAACAGGCTGGTAGTTGCCAAGTGGGGGGATAGGGATGGATTGGGAATTTGGGATTAGCAGATGTAAGCTTTTATATATAGAATGGATAAACAACAAGGTCCTACTATATAGCACAGAGAACTATATTTGATATCCTATGATAAAGCATAATGGAAAAGAATATTAAGAATGTATATATACATATAACTGAATCACTTTGCTGTACAGCAGTAATTAACACATTTTAAATCACCTATACTTTAATTAAAAAATGAAAAAAATATGATGCCATTTTTCATGGACTAAAACATGTAATTCTAAAATTTGTATGGAAAAACAAAAGATCTTGAATAGCCAAAACAATCTTGAAAAAGAACAGAAGGAATCATGTTTCCTGACTTCAGACTATACAACAAAGCTACAGTAATCAAAGGAGTATGGTACTGGCACAAAAAGGCACATAGATCAATGGAACAGAATAGAGAGCCTAGAAATAAACCCACAGACTTACGGTCAATTATTTTATGACACAGGAGGCAAGAATATACAATGGGGAAAAGACAGTCTCTTCAATAAGTAGTGCTGGGAAAACTGGACAGCTACACGTAAAAGAATAAAATTAGAACATTCTCTAACACCATATACAAATATAAACTCAAAATGGATTAAAGACCTAAATGTAAGACCAGAAACCATAAAACTCCCAGGAGAAAACATAGATGGAATACTCTTTGACATAAATTGTAGCAATATTTTTTTGGATCTGTCTCCTAAAGCAAAGGAAATAAAAGCATAAACAAACAAATGGGACATAATTAAACTTAAAAGCTTTTGCACAGCAAAAGAAACCATCAACAAAACAAAAAACACCTTACTGAATTGGAGAAAGCATTTACAAATGATATAACAGATGAGGTGTTAATATTCAAAATATATAAACAGCTTATACAACTCAACATCAAAAACCAAACAACCGGGCTTCCCTGGTGGCGCAGTGGTTGAGAGTCCGCCTGCCGATGCAGGGGACACGGGTTCATGCCCCGGTCCGGGAAGATCCCAC
>NW_020174149.1:8020056-8047444 GCF_003031525.2 Neophocaena asiaeorientalis asiaeorientalis
AAAAAAAAAAAAAAAATAAAAACCTAGACCTCCCTGGCGTCCCCTGGTTAAGACCCCATGCTTCCACTGCAGAAGGTATGGGTTTGATCCCTGGTCAGGGAACTAAGATCCCACAAGCCACACAGTGCAGTCAAAAAAAGAAAACAAAAACAAAATACTCCAAACAACCCATTTAAAAAATGAGCAGAAGACTTGAAAAGACATTTTTCCAGTGAAGACACAGATGGCCAACAGGCATGTGAAAGGATGCTCAACATCATTAATCATCAGAGAAATGCAAATTAAAACCTCAAAGAGATATCACCTCACACGGGTCAGAATGGCTATCATCACAAAGAACACAAATAACAAATGTTGGCAAGGATGTGCTGAAACGGAACCCTTGTACACTGTTGGTGGGAGTGTAAACTGGTGCAGCCACTATGAAAAACAGTATGGAGGTTTCTCAGAAAACTAAAAATAGAACTACCATATGACCCAGCAATTCCACTCCTGGGTATTTATTCGGGAAAAAAACCATGAAAACAATAATTCAAAAAGATACATGCACCCCAATGTGCATAGCAGCATTGTTTACAATTGGCAAGATATGAAGCAACATAAGTATCCATCAACAGATGAATGGATAAAGAAGATGTGAGATACACACACACACACACACACACACACAATGGAATACTACTCAGCCATAAAAAAGAATGAAATTTGCAGCAACACAGATGGACTTGCAGGGTATTGTGCCAAGTGAAATAAGTCAGACAGAGAAAGACAATGTATAATACAACTTATATGTGGAATCTAAAAAATAGAACAAATTAGTAAATTTAACAAAAAAGAAGCAGACTCCCAGATACAGAGAACAAACTATTGGTTATCAGCAGGGAGAGGAAAAGGAGAGGGGCAAGATAGGGGTAGGGGATTAAAAGGTACAAACTACTATGTATAAAATAAATAAGCTACAAGTATATATAGTGTAACACAGGGAATATAGCCAATATTTTATAATAATATAAATGGAATATAACCTTTAAAAATCATGAATCACTATGTTGTACACATGAAACATAACGCTGTACATCAACTATACCTCAACTAAAAAACAACAAAAGCATTTAAACAGTAATAACACAAAAAGGTGGAAGGGATTAAATGGAGTTAAAGTGTTCTAAGTTCAAAGCATTTTCTGGTAATAGGCAAAAGTATTACTTTATATTAGACAGTAATAATTCAAGGATCCAGGTCTTAATCTCTAAAATTGCTATTAATAAAAATAGCAAGAGAATACAAGACAATAGAAGGAGGTAATATAATAATAAATATGCTTAACTCTAAAAGAAGGCAGGGAGAGGGGAAAAAAGAATGCAAAAGTGGTGAGACTAATAAAAACTAGACAACATATATAAATCCAAATGTTAGTAATTCAATTAAATATAACTGGACTAAATATACCAATTATACAACATAGGTTGGCAGACTTGAGGAAAAAACTATATGCTGCTTTAAAAGATACACCTTAATTAAACCCTGTCACTTTACTTCATTCATTCATTTACTCATTCCCCCAAGTGGGAAATGATATACTAGGTATAAACTAACCAAAAGAGAGCTGGTAGAGCTATATTAAAATTAAAGTAGAATTTAAGGAAAGAAATGTTAGTAGAGGTAAAGGAACATTTCATAATGATAAAATAATTACTTTTAAAGGTTGTTATAGAAACGTTAGTTTGTATGCACGTAGTTACTTATTTTCAAAATATATAAAGCAAAGATTGACAAACGTAATAAGGAGGAATATACAAACCCACAATCAGTGAGGATTTTCAAACAGTGAGGGACTTTATTTCTCAGAATGACTGAAATAGACCAAAAAATGAAAGAATATGGAGAATATGAACAAAATGTCTCGACTGACATCTATAGAACACTGCAGCCAACAGCAACAGAATGCCCAGCATTTAGAGTGCATGTGGAGTGTCTGTAAAGTTGACCAATACACTGGGCCACAAAGCAAGTTCTTAACAAATTTTAAAGAACTGAAATCACTCAGAAAATGTTCTCTGACCACAGTGGAATAAAGCTAGAAATAAAAAATTAAAAATACCTAGAAAAATCCCCAAACCACAAGTCAAAGAAGAAATAAAAGTGGAAATTAGGAAATATTTTGAATTGCATAATAATGAAATTACAACATACAAAATTGGTGGGATACAATTTAAAAAGTCACAGAAATATATAGCCTTATATGCATATATTAGAAAAGGAAAACAAAAACTTAAGTCATATTATTTATATTGTGTGTTTCCACCTGCTCACTGTGGAAAATTTGGAAATGCAAAAAAAAAAAAAAATTCAGATAAACAAAACTCACCCATCACCCACTGTTAACATTTTGGAGTATTTTCCCTTTCTGCTTTTCTCTACGTTCAGTTATACCTATACTGATCTTTTTTGCATGTTTGCCATCACACTATATGTATGTGGTGTACCTCTACCATTATCTCATGTTTCCTTGTAACCGCCAAGGCCCTCTTTTGAGCTGCAGAAGCTGGTTTCTGACAGATGCTTTGCTTTCCCTGGTTTTTATTTTATAGAGTAAGAAACACCTGCCACTCTGCTGCTTTAAAGCCTCGTTCCTGAGAAATTCCATGCGCCAAACAGAGGATCAAAATTGATGCCAAGTGGTAGCCCCTTTCTTGGCTTGGCCCGGCCTGCCTGAACTGCCAGGGCAAATCTGGACACCGTGCTCTGCAGCCTCCACCAGCTACCAGGCACACAACGGCATGCTATCCATCACGGATAGGCCTGAGGAAGGGCTTCAGTGGGTAGGCAGGGGTCAGGATGCTGGGCAGACTCTGGGATCCACAGCTTCGGGCATCCTTCCCTGGAAACCCAGTATCAAGCCTGTGCTGCTCGGGGCCCCAGCAGAGCCCTGACAGTCATTGCTAAAACTGAGTGAGCACTTCTCTAGGGGCCCAGTGTTGACCTAACACTTGCCACTCACTGCGGGAGGCCGGATAACATAAGGATTCAAAGTGGTCTCTGGAGCCAGTGGGCTGAGTTCAGACGTGACTCCACTGCTCATCAGAGTCAGCTATCCGCTCTGTGCCTCAGTTTCCTCCAAGTCTCTGACAGTCCCTACCTCCAAGTGTAGCTGTAGGGTTGAGTCCATGGTCACGAAGTGCCTAGACCAGGGCTGGTATACAGTGAATACTCAGTAATTATCACCTTGCATAATCTTCTCTGTTCTCTGGCAGAGGTCATTGTTACTACCCATTTACAATGAGGAAACTGAGGCACACGGAGGGTAAGCAGCTCCCAGCACCCACAGAGGTTACAACGCAGCCGGGCGGATGGACACAGAACAAGGGACTACAAGAGTGACTGAGAAATGACCACAGAGAGCCAAGGCTGTCTGTAGCTCTCCCAAAGGCTTCCTTGGCCGCGCTGGAGCCCTCTGTAGTAAAAGGTGACAGAGAGAAGCGGCGAGAGCTTCTATCTCTTAGATCCGGGATCCGAGACACCCAGAGAGATGCTGAGCCCTGATAACATGCAGCACGCAAGCTAAGGGCTAAAGACTGCCCACTGCTCAGTGTCATGGTCTCCACAGCCACCCAGGTGTGCCATCCCATCCCATGCATCATTAGAATAAACTTCAGAGGGGCTATTCAAGAAGATGGCGGAAGAGTAAGACGCCGAGATCACCTTCCTTCCCACAGATACACCAGAAATACATCTACACGTGGAACAACTCCTACAGAACACCTACTGAAGGCTGGCAGAAGACCTCAGATCTCCCAAAAGGCAAGAAACTCCCCACGTACCTGGGTAGGGCAAAAGAAAAAAAGAAAAAACAGAGACAAAAGAATACGGACGGCACCTGCACCAGTGGGAGGGAGCTGTGAAGGAGGAAAAGTTTCCACACACTAGGAAGCCCCTTCGCGGGCGGAGACTGCGGGAGGCGGAGGGGGGAGCTTCGAAGCCGCGGAGGAGAGCACAGCAACAGGGGTGCAGAGGGCAAAGCGGGGAGATTCCCGCACAGAGTATCGGTGCCGACCGGCACTCACCCGCCCGAGAGGCTTGTCTGCTCACCCGCCGGGGCGGGCGGGGCTGCGAGCTGAGGCTCGGTTTCCGTCGGAGCGCAGGGAGAGGACTGGGGTTGGCGGCTTGAACATAGCCTGCAGGGGTTAGTGCACCACGGCTAGCCGGGATGGAATCCAGGGAAATGTCTGCACCTGCTGAAGAGGCAAGAGACTTTCTTCCCTCTTTGTTTCCTGGTGCGCGAGGAGAGGGGTTTAAGAGCGCTGCTTAAAGGAACTCCAGAGACGGGCGCGAGCCGCGGCTAAAAGCGCGAACATGTATGCTTCTGTGTGAGATCTTGTCTGTATAGCTTTGCTTCCACCATTTGTCCTAGGGTTCTATCCGTCCATGGTTCCTTTTTTAATTTTTTTCTTAATATTTAATTTTAATAACTTTATTATACTTCACCTTCGTTCTTTCTTTCTTTCCTTCCTTCCCGCCTTCAGACAACGAATCATCCCAAATTGAGAAGGTGGTCTCTGAGAGACCCCAAAGAGAAATCACCTCAATGTTCCCTGAAGTTACTGGCAAACACGTCCATTCAGCAGCATCCTTGTTCTGGGCAAAATCATCCAGCAGAGCCCAAGTGCAGAGGCTGCAGAGGCCACCCTGCCCAGTGTGGATGTGAATGTTGACTCCCAGGTTGAGCAGACAATTTGGCCTCCATCCCAACTGAAGGGGGTGTGGAGGCTAGATGGAGAACAGAAACCTCAAGAAAATCATTTCCCAACATCCACACTGGCCTCGTGATTTCATTCTTTTCTTACACACCCAACTGTTGGGAGTCATCATTCACATATATATATATATTTCAAAATAAACAACACAGCTTTCTGCAAATTCGTATTGCAATACCAGCAGATAAGATTCCTAGCAGATCTCAGCCTTGGTCCTTAAAACATTCTTTAACAGTGTGGAAGATGCTAACGTAGACAGACAACCCAGAGTTCTTTAAACATCGAGCTCCAAGTACTCAGGCCATTCTACAAGTATTTCTGCCGCCGACTTTTTCTTCACACAGGCTGGAAACAAGTACAAACATAAGTAAAATCAAGGCCGGCCTTGCTGGTGTCCAGGTGCTACGGGATCTGGCTGAGGGCCATCAGCCTCTGATCCCTCCCTGACTGTTCCCCACCCCAGCTCTGGTCATTTCTGAAAATGTGATCCCCATACATGATGCTGTTCTCTGGAACCTTGGAGGCCACAGGAAAAGGCTGATGATCCTATACGTACAGAAAGGATTAGCTTCTGGGATATGACTTTACTGACCACAGGACAGTTTTCACAGACTTTCCTAACCCTTTCTTGACAAACAACACCGTGAGAAAAGCATGCTGCTCATCACATAGCTTGGATCCCCCTCCCAGGTACCAGGTAGGATTACATGTCACTGATGTTATCTGCTTTGACTCACCACATGTGAGCAGCAGAACGAGTTACTCAGCATTGATGCATCACTTGTCAGCGTGCGACTCTCCTTTTCCTCTGGCGCTAGGACCAACCAGCAACATTCTAGCTGGTAGCTGCTCCATCCACCTGGCCCACAGGTAATGACAGTAAGGAGAGCCCCTTGCGAACTTGTGATGGGCATAGAGTGTGAACGAGAAACAAACCTTTGTTGTTTGAGCTGCTGAGATTTTTGGAATTATCTGTTACTGCAGCACAACCTAGCCTAGCCTGACGGATACTATAACAGTGGACAAGAAAAGCATTTACCACATTAAGAAACTGAGACCCAGAGGGGTGAACTGAGCTGTCAAACGCCAGACGGCTGGTGGAAGGCAGAGCAGGAGGGCTGGAATGCTTGCCACGGCCCCTCACTGCCCTCACACGACAGCAGTTTCTACAGGACAGAGACCCACGACATGAAAGGACTACTCACTGTAAAGATAAAGCCACTACCATCTTTTTTTTCCAGATACTGTAAAACCGACTTTCGAATTAAGAGTTAAGTTAAAATGAAGCCTCATTTCCTACCTACCTCAGACTTAGAAGTAATCTATACAAGAAAATGCTAATTTATTTAAAGGGGGAAAAAAAGGCACAAGGGTAAGCCACACATTCTCACCATTTGTACTGAGGTGGCCAAGTCTGCTTGTTGTGGTCCCAGGTCCCCGTCACCTCACTCCACCCACCTTCTTGTCCCACATCAGAACCTCAGCCCAGTCCACCACCACCACTTCTGTCAGAATCATCCAGTAGGAACCATAGAAGCTAAAGAGACAGGATCAGCGATGAAAAAGAATGTGGTGGAGCTCCATGTACCGACAGAAAGATCTTCAAGACATATTGTCATTTGAAAAACACAAGTTTTGGAAAGAGCATAACAACACATATAATTTGCCCATATTGTCTCCCTACAGACACGCAAAACCATATACATTTTCTACAAGTATACATCTATGAACACAGATGCAAAGAAAAATACCTGGAAGAAGACATACTTTATGAGAAGAGAGATTACTTCCAGACAGGGAAGGAAAGGCACCAGGATTGGTATAGTACTTTTATTCATAATGTTTTAATTTTTTATAAGAAGAATATATACTCAAAGTTACTTAAACTTTAAATAAGCCTTTTTATTCATCAGGGCATCTTAGGAAACCTTGAGGCAGCTCAATGCAACCTTCTCAGCAATCACCATCTGTTAGGGAACTTTGAGTTTCAGCTCACCCTCCTAGGAAAAAACGCTCAGTCCCCATTAAACTAAATGACAATCCATTAAAATCAAACAAACTCTGGTGGAATGGTATGACTCCTTCTGTGCGCCTGTCAATGAACGGAACACTCCTTCTGATTTGGTGAAATATCATTATCAAGCTGATGGGTGTCTTCAGTTTAGTAGGAGTCTGTCAACTCATGGTATTGCCACTAAACCTGGTTCGAAATAAGGTGAAAAATCAAGCCCTACAAAGACAGAATGGAGCAAAAGAGTCAACAGAACTGACTTTCAAGTAGATTTTTTTTAAACCTTAGGAGCTTAGGCAATACCACATTTAAAAAATGCTCCATAATTACCAAAGGTCTCTTCATTTCCTTTGTCTTGTATTTCCTTTCATGTAACGCAAGCTTCCGAACACTTTAAAATAATATGGGCTCAACTGCCTTCTGGGTAACATTCTGACCCCGAGTGATGTTTCCACTTTGATGGATGATGCCAAAGGTACCTCACACTTTCCACCCAATATCTCCTCCCCACCTAAGTGGCTACTGTTACCAAGGAAACCACTTTAGATTCTCTCTTCCCTTCTGCTAAAACCACATCCTATGGCTAAAGTCTATCCAGCAAATACCATCTCTGGCAGAGCCACATCTGCCACGCACGATGTGGACTTCTAAAAACATTCTGTCTACCGCAGTCCTGGACAATAGGAATTGATCATCGCTATTTACTTACTGAATTCAGATTTAAGATCATGTAAAATAAAGCCATCCCTCCCTGCCTACCTCAAATAGGTACCTGCCTACCTCAGGGATGACATTCCTCAGATTGCAAAATGCCAACAAAAATAGGCTCTGCCAGGGGCTTCCCTGGTGGCGCAGTGGTTGAGAGTCCGCCTGCCGATACAGGGGACACGGGTTCGTGCCCCGGTCTGGGAAGATCTCACATGCCGCGGCGCGGCTGGGCCCATGAGCCATGGCCGCTGAGCCTGCGTGTCTGGAGCCTGTGCTCCGCAACGGGAGAGGCCACAACAGTGAGAGGCCCATGTACTGCAAAAAAAATTAAAAGTTAAAAAAGAATAGGCTCTGCCAACCTGATCATAAACCCCTGCATAACCTGAACACATACATCATCGAACACATCTGGAACGCTCCTCGAGGAAATGACTTCTCTCTGGAATAAGGTTCATTTTGGCGAAGAGGACTCACAGCCTCCTCAGCCCAGTGTTACAGTGAGGAAGACAATTATACCGTGTTTGCTGACATCGATCATGTGGACAGGAAGCCTCCACCCTGCTTCAAGTTGCCCAACAATGAGGTGGGTGGGCCAACACCTCCCATCAGCAACTGAACAGGAAGCTAAGACCAAGCACGTTTTTATACAATACTGATAGAACTACACAGAGATCACACACAGTGGGTCAACTCAAACAGGGTCCTACTTTCCCTGCTGCGTAAGCCACAAAACACGAGCTCAGTTCTGCTTCCAGGCTTCAGAAACTAGACAAACTCAAGTTGCCATTCTTTAATGGGTCTTCATGGAGCCCTGTCTCTCTCAGGTTTGGGGTTTGGGGTTTGGGAGGGGAGTGGTTATTCATTTTTCGTGTTTTGGTTTCAATTTCTTAACCTGGAAAACAAGCCCAGTCCTGTATGCCTCTACCATACCAGAAAACTACTAACAGCCCCCTCTGGAAAAAATTTAGCAGACGGATGAGGCTACAGTCATTGGAAGCTTTTAAGTTCCATTAATATTCACTTACTTCAAGTATCTGAAAGCACATAATCCCTCAGAATTTCAAAGCAGATCGAAAAGGCAGTCTGTCCTCTCAATATCTCCTCTCTCTCCCTCTCTCCCATCTCCTTTTTTTCTCTTGCGAAAGCACCACATAGTTTGAACTCCAGATACAGACTCTGCCACCTTGCCTACTACAAGCGCAGGAATGCAGACAGACGATGTGAGCACTTGGGGGGGGGGCGGGTGGAGGCTGATGGAATGCAGATAACCTTTCAGGCCTTCTGGGAACTCAAATGTCTGACTCCACATCCTCAGAGCCCAGTATCTCTGAGGGGGTCAAGAAACCCCGTTCAGAGCGTGCGCTGAGCCAGCCCCTCCCTTCTCTCCTGGAACCACAGTCTTCTGGAGTGGAAAAGAGTACGGTCCAACACCCCCATTTTACAGATGAGGAAACTGAGGCCCTAGGCAAGGCCAAGACTTGTCTGGATCAACCAGAGCTAGGTCCCAGGTCTCTTGGCACTGAGGCAAATGCTCTTTTATTTACTTCTGGTTAGGGTAGCCCCCTCAGCAGCCGAGAGTCTCACCCCATCCCCACAGCAGGGACTGGCGCCTGTCAGATGGGCAGGGGCCCCACCTCACCATGTTCCTCCCCTCAGTCCCTCTCTCCCCACTGGGAATTCCCATGGTACTTTATCCCCACCACTCTCACAGGATGTGGTAGTTAACTTTAATACTTAGATGACATTTAGCACAACACTGGTCACACTGCAAGTATTTATCATGACGAAGGAGAGGGTGGTGCAGGCTGGAGCTTCTGTCTGGTTCATCTTTGAGGCCCAGCATTTGCCTATGAGGGATAGTGTCCATCTGGTTAGTCCCCGTATCCCCAGCACAGAGAGGATGCTAGATTAAAAAATGTTGAATGAATGAATCTAGCACAGCACACTGCTTATAACGGGAGCTTCATAAATGCTCATTGAACGAATATGTGGATTTCCAGAATTCACGGGCTCACACAGGGAGTGTCCCTGGCCGAGTTCATTAGTAGACAAATTCGGATTTGCAGGCACCAATATTTTCTATTGCTCTAAGACTTTTCTGTTGGCAGCTGCCTTGAAAAGTTTAACCAAAGCCCAGCTCTCAATTTCCAGAGCATAGCCTATACATTCTCTTGGTACATAATCACCTATTGCTTTGTGACAATGTCCTCCATTGTGCCTTATGGGGCTGATATACAATTGTTGTTTGACATTTTCCTGGTGTTACCCAGGCTTTGAAAAACAAAGTTCCAAAGACACCCTGCTCGGTATTCATCTCTGAGGGCCCAGTGAATAAAAATACCTTAATAAAAAAAGCCAACAGAAGACAACAGAGCCTTGAATCAGAAACCCTGACCTGGAACTCTATTTAAGAGTTTAAGTGCTTACGCAGAAGAAAGTTCTACAGAAGGGGCAGGTTCGGAAGCCAGAGGACGTCTGGAGATGGCATTGAGGACGGACACAGAAAGCGTCTGGAGCTTCTCAAATGAAAGGCAATTTACAAGAACAAAATACTTTAGTCACCTCAGAGGCTTGAATTGAAACCTGGCCTCGAACGAATAAACACTCAGCAGATCGCTGGCCAAAATGCTTAACAGGAGACTTTTATTGTCTGGGACACAAATCTACCTGGAGCTCGGCCAGATGGTACCTGGGATGTGTAGGAGGGGACTCGCGAGGGCCATCGGGAGATTGAGAAGATGCCAAGTTCTTCCCAGAGGCGGCACACCCTGGGGCCCCACCCAGTGAGGGGCTATCTTAGGGAGCAGGCCCTCCCCGACAGCCAAGATACACCTGACCTGCCAGGCGTCTCACTCTGTGACCTCACGACAGCTTCACAGGAGTGAGCAGAAAGGGGGTAATGCAGGTGTCCCACAGCAAGAGGCTTTTTCTGTGATCCGAAAGCTCCAAACAAAGAATTTTTTTTTCTAAACACCCTGGTATTTTAAGTGGATGCAAATTCCCTGGTAGATGAACAAAGTGGGGAAAGCACCTCTTTCAGGGCTTTGGGGCTAAAGCCAGGGAAAAACAGACAAGCAAGAAAAACTGTCCAAAGCCCTTTCCCTTGGCCAGGGGATTCCCGGAATTTTTATCCGCAGACTCTGACACCCACGCAGCCAGCCTGCCTCTGCTCTTTGGGCCCTTGTGTTCCTGCTTCCAAGGAGCCAGGAAGGACCGGACTCCACCCATGTGCATCCACCGAGGCTCCTGCTGAAGGATGCTGGCGCCTGGCTGGCCCGCACGCACTTACACACATCCACTCCCAAAAACCACGGAGCCGGTGCGGTGGGCAAGGCAGACCAGGCTCTGCGTCCTGGTTCTGCCATCTTTTCTCTGCTCTGAGCTTCGGTTCCTTCATTAGAAATTGAAAACCATAATTTCTGCCTCCATAATTGTCTCACATTAAGTCAAGGTTTATAAAGCTTAACAAGTAGGGGTTGTTAATTATCTTTTTCTTGTAGATTACTAACATTGAGAAAAGGCAGCAGTGGGAACTCCTCAAGGCCTCCCACTGTCCTTTACAATAAATTTCCAAATCCTTCCCAGCCCAGGAGGCTCTGCTTGGCCTTCCTCACTGTAACGTCCTCAATACACCCTGTTCTTTCCACCTCTGAGCCTTCAACCATGCTGTTCCCTGAATCTGGCATGCTCTAACCCCTCCTCATCCCCAGGAACTAGTTGAAAAGGCTCATTCTTGGAGGAGCAGATCCCAGACTCCCCTAATCCTAGCACAGCTCTGATAATCTGTCTCATGACATACATACTGTTATTTTCACTCACAGCACTTAACCCCTTTATAACTATGTATTTGTGTGTACCACCCCTTCCTCTTCCAGTAGCCAGCAAATTCCATTTGGCCAGGCGCTGAGCCCCTGGATTCATTCGTTGCTGTATCCCCAAAACTTGGGAGATTCCTGGCACCAGCAAGGTCTCTGATAATATTTGTTGAATCAGTGTGTTGAAGAATTGAAGCCCCAAAGAGCCAGGAGGAACCAGGAGCTACAAATAGCTCTCTGACAGCTTGCAGCACCAGGCTGGGGAGCAAGCAGAGCACTTCATACCCATGGGAAAGCCAGAAAAACAATTACCAGCTCATTATCAGAAATGCTAAAGCACCCACAATTCACTCAATGGAGAATTCCCTCTTCTGGGCTCTGAGTTCCACAGGCCTCTTGGAAGATTGCCAGAGCTCCAAAAGACATAAAACCTACTGGGGTATAAAGAAGAAGGGAGATGAGTATGGATTTTCTTAAAAAGGTAGTGTACTTGGAACAGGTCATTGCATTTTCAATGGGGTGTATTTAAATACTGTCATGTCTACCTGAGTCCCATCCTGGGAAATTCCAGGCCTGGTTTCTGTTTTCTCAAATACCCAGCACACCTGTCTGGGTGAATACTTTAGAATACGTTTAGAAACACAGAATGTCTGCCTGTGTTTTATCACACCCAAGCTAACAATCTCAGTGCGCTGAGATGACATTGATCCAAAAATAAACATCATAATCCACTCTAATAAAGTCGGTCAATACCAGTATCACCACCACCACCCCGAGTGGATATTAGGTCATCCAGTGTAAGCAATGGTTGAGGTTTAAATGTTATAAATCGGTGTGCGGGTGTTCCCAGGTTCATTCCATAAGCAGGCAGAGGCAGGCAGTTCTTTGGAAGGGCCTTGTATCCAGAAGGACAGCTCTACGAAGAGCACAAGCCCACCTGTGGGTCAATTCCAGGAGGCAAGCATAGGGGTGGGGAGGTGGGCAGAGAGGGAGGGACACTCACTGAGTCCCGTTCAGTGGTTAGAACCTGGATTTCTGCTTCAAATCCTGGGTGCAGCACTAACAATCTGTTGACTTTGGGCTGGTTATTTAATCTCATTGAGCCTCAACTGTCTTATCTGTAAAATGGGAGAAACGATAACTACAGTATAGGGTTGTTGGGAAGATTAGGTGAGCTAAAAAGCCAAAAAAAAAAAAAAAAAAAAAAAACTAAAGCCCTTTGACCAGTGTTGTACATTGTAAATCTATGTAAGTGTTTCCTATCAGACGCATCTTTATTTCATTTCATCAAAGCCTCAAGCCAAACCTTCCGCATTGATAGTTATTCCCTTTTTACAGATAGAAAAACTGAGGCTCATGTGGGTTAAGTAGCTTATACAAAGCCACACAACTAGGAGATGACAAGACCGCACTTGAACCCAATCATCATAATTACCATTTCCAGAAAGCCAGGTGGTATGCGAGCACTTCACAGCGACAATCTCATCAAATACTCAAAACCACTCTGTAAGGCAAGAATTACTAAAACTATTTCATACAGAGGAGGACACAGGGTTGGAGAGGTTAACTATCTTGGCTGAAGTCACACAGTTAGTTAAGGAACAAAGCAGGGGCTTGATCCCAGCTCTGACACCAAAGTCCATGGTCTCTTCCATTTAAGTCCTGCCTAATATTTGTTATAGATCTAGTAACTCCACTTGAAATCATCAACATGCCTGAATTCATATTAAATGTAAAACACTGGCCTTGTTAAGTGGAGTCCAGGGATGGCCCTCTCCATGAAGGGGCCTGCTGCCCTGAATCACAAGGAGTTAGGATATCCCCAAAGAAAAGCCTAGCTTTCCACCCAGTTCCTTTCCTTCTAGAAGGTTTGGTTTGGGGTCATAGATAGCAACTGGGGAATGTGTTAAAATGAAGCACGGGAAGTTCTTAGTCATTAGACTTTCATCTTTTGGGAATTAGAACACAAATATTTTCTCACATAAATCATCATCTGGTCCCAGCTCTGCTACCATGGAGGGGTTTTCCTTAGCAATATGTGACTGCCCTACCCAGCTAAGTGTGACTCTGAAAATATCTACCAAGTCATTTCATCCTCCCAACTCTTTTCTGTCCTTAACCTGTATCGTGAGGATGACACAGAGAAGAGTCAGTATCAACACCCTAATACAAAGATATAGTAGTGGTGACTTCTCATGGTTTTTGGCTTTTTTTTTTTTTTGGATGCGTTGGCTCTTCGTTGTTGCGCGCAGGCTTTCTCTAGCTGCGAGGAGCAGGGGCTACTCCTTGTTGCGGAGCATGGGCTCTAGGTGCGCAGGCTTCAGTAGTTGTGGCGTGCAGGCTCTACAGCACAGGCTCAGTAGTTGTGGCGCACGGGCTTAGTTGCTCCACGGCATGTGGGATCTTCCTGGGCCAGGGCTCGAACCCTTGTCCCCTGCATTGGCAGGTGGATTCTTAACCACTGCACCACCAGGTAGGCCCAGGTTAATATTTTAATAAAACATGAGGGGCTTCCCTGGTGGCGCAGTGGTTAAGAATCCGCCTGCCAATGCAGGGGACAAGGGTTCGAGCCCTGGCCCAGGAAGATCCCACATGCCGTGGAGCAACTAAGCCCGTGCGCCACAACTACTGAGCCTGAGCCTGCACTCTAGGGCCCATGAGACACAACTACTGAACCTGCGTGCCACAACTACTGAAGCCCGCGCGCCTAGAGCCCGTGCTCTGCAACAGGAGAAGCCACCACAATGAGAAGCCTGCGCACCGCAACAAAGAGTAGCCCCTGCTCGCCGCAACTAGAGAAAGCCCGTGCGCAGCAACGAAGACCCAACACAGCCAAAAATAAAAACTAATTAATTAATTAATTAAAATATTAACCTACCAAAACCTGGTGCTGATCTGGTGCTTTGCAAATTACCTGGACCCTCATGTTGACCTATTCATTAGTTCCATAGAAAACGATAGTTTTCTTTAAAGAAAAATGACTACTCAGCAAAAAAAATACCAAAGTGGTAGCTTACTAGAGAGTACTCTAAATGATTTTAATGAAGTATAATAGAACACAGAATTGCCTTGCTGGTTCTGAAACGGAGCAGGACCCTATGGTCCTTCCCTACCACGTCCTCCGCCTGACTTTTGTGTGTGGAAAAACTTCAGCTAAAGAATTAGTTTAATCAGAGAAGCGAGAAAATGCAGAAACAAAGGAAAACAGTCCAACAAGACTAAATAATAGTAGTTTAGTCATCAAGCAAATTCAAGGACCTTTAGTTCCTCCTCGAGGGCTGTAGATAATATTCTGAGCCATCTCCTGTGAGCTGTATTGTAGATAATGAAACGCCCACCTGGTGAAGTTAACTACATGGTAATCTTACTGTAGCCATGACATAAGCTGCCACAGTCTGTGAATTGGCCTCAAAGAAATGAAAACAAACCGACCCTGCAACCGAAGACTAACTATACCTAAAACAGTCAAGATGACGCTGGTCAGACCACGTGACCAATTTCAAGGTGCCTGTCAGAGCTGACTGCACAGTTTCTGCATGTAGCCCCCTCCCTCCGCCTATAAAAGCTCTTGCCCCCTGATTGTCACGGGGGGAGTCGGTCTTTGGACAGGCGTCCGCCTTCTCCCCGGTTGCCGGCATCCAAAACAAAGCAAACTTTCCTTTCCACCAACCTGGCCTCTTTAATGGCTTTTGAATGGCAAGCAGCCGGACCCCACTCTCGGTTACACTTCTAGAGGCAGACCCCTTGTTAGGGCACTGTGCCCCTTCTGAGGGTCAAGGTAAGATCCCCTCAGAGTAAAAGCATCCCAGGCCTCACTGGCTCAGCTCCAGAGGGTGGAAGGATGGTGAAGGGGAGGAGGGATGGTGGTGAGCTTGTCTTGGTCAACTCTGCACCAAAATCTCTGCCCACAGTTTGGTCTGTGGCAGTTTCTAGATAAAATACATAAGAATTCAAGTCAGAATGTCTTGCTTTGACAAACTTTCTAGCACTGAGTAAAAACCATCAATTAATTGAAATGGCAATGATTAGTCTCCTCTTACTACAAGAGTCAAGTTTGGAAAAAAACACTTGCTGTCACTGAGTGATGCACCAAAGAGTTTCCCTTAAAACAACTTTGGACCCTATAGATGGATGAAAGGAAGCCCTTTGTATGAAACTCAACTGACTTTGCCCAGAAGATAAAAGGAAACAGGACTTCCAGAAACCTGCAAAATACCTACAGCTTCTGCATGACAAAAATTCAGCACAAGTATAAACTTTACCTTCTTAAATTTCACCTTGCCTCAAACCCCCAAAAAAGAAGAATCGTAGAAGGAACTGGTAATATAAACCTCAAATCCTAGGTTTATGTCTTAAATATCGAGTAAACATTGAACTCTTTTCTTTGGATAAAAAGAGACAAGAATTTGATATTCTCATTAGGCAAGTTAGCGATAGCGCTGTAAAAAAAACACTTGAGGGCTTCCCTGGTGGCGCAGGGGTTGAGAGTCCGCCTGCCGATGCGGGGGACGCGGGTTCGTGCCCCGGTCTGGGAAGATCCCACATGCCGCGGAGCGGCTGGGCCCGTGAGCCATGGCCGCTGAGCCTGCGCGTTCGGAGTCTGTGCTCCGCAACGGGAGAGGCCACAGCCGTGAGAGGCCCACGTACCACAAAAAGAAAAACCACTTGATCTTTATACCTACATTACATCACTGTTTATAGTATTCCTAATGTCTAATCTAAAATAAACAGTGCTGCTGTTACTATCAAAGTGATCATCAATGACACACAGAGTGGAACCAATGTGAAAGGTTCAGCTGGGATACCCCCTGACAATTGTAGGATGTGGGTCCTCCCTTCTCCAAATTCCTGACTTCTTGATCATCTAGGAAGGATTCACTGCCCCTAGGCCAAGGGCCAGTAGCAAAACAGGTACAACCAGGGCACGGCCTGAGGATGCTGCCAAAAGGAAAGTCATCTGTGTGTGCCCATGTCAATTCTGAGACCCTGTAAACAGCCCAGCTTTGGGGGAGCCCATTTTTTTGATATATAGGGCAGTGGGGTGGAGGAAATCTCAAGATTAAGGACCACTTTCTTTTGCCAAGAAATTCATTCCTATCGCATGGAGTAAAACTGTATTCTAGAGCCATTAATAAGCCAAGCCCTGTTGGGGGAGAGGGTGGCGGCCTGAAATTCCAGACTGCAAAGTACACAGTGCCCAAGGGGGAAGGAGCTACAGAGCCCTCCCCTGAGCAGGGCAGGAGAAGAACAGGGGAATGGAGCAACTACTGGCCACTCTCCCTCACCGTGGCTGTACTAAATAAACAACTGTTGAACACAGATGACCACTGCAGTGGCTAGTAACTGCCACTGATGGAGCAGCTACCACGTGCCACCCGCCGTGCCAGGCGTTTGATACACCCTATCTCATTTAACCTCACGACAGAGCTCTTTTTATCCCCATTTTACGAGAAAGAAGACAGGGGTTCAGAGAGATCACGTATAACACGCCCATGGTCACGCATCACAGAAGTGACAGAATCTGGATTGGGGCGCAGGTTTGATGGGCTCCAAAGCTTGAACTTGAATTTCTTCATTACACAAAAACACAATCTACTCTTCTTAGACCCTTTCTTAGCCCTCTCTTCTCCTAGGCTGTCATTTGTTTTAAATCCACCTTTCTTACCTGCAGTAAAAGTCTGTGTCTCGTCCACTGGCCCCACTTGCTGAGATTAGAGCTATCTGTCCCCAGGGTGAGAACCGGATAAATCCTGTGCACTCCTAATATCCAAGGTAGAGTTACTATTCCCTGGATGTGGGAAATCTCAGATAGGCGGCTTTTAGGAGCGACAAACCCGACCCTGTGGCAAGCACAGCTGGCTTCATCCTTAAAGCAGAAAACCCAGTAGTTAAGGCCATGGGTTTACTGGCTTCCCACAACTTAATTTTAAAGGCCAACAATGGAGGCATTTCCCAGAAAGCAGAACTAAAGAGGCATCGTGATCTGGCAACCCTTCTGTTTTTTCACAATATGCCAAAAGACTCTATGCATATCTGAGGCCGCATATCTGTTCTGAACACACTGTTCAGGCCACCCTGCCAAGCCTTGTCTCATTTCCCTTCTTTGCGTTTCAGGAAGCTGGAGGGAGGTCCGCTGCCCCCTCCCCAGGGTCACGCAAGACACTGGGAGCAGCCGGATCCGTCTGCAGGCTGTACTCCATCAAGGCCCCTGCCAGCCTTTCCACCTTCTCTTGGCAGCCACACTTTGGTCATTGTTGCTCAACGCTGAACGCACAGTGGAATCAGCTGGGGATACAGAGGCCTGGGTCCCACCCCCAGGGATTCTGATAGATCCAGCCTGGGCATCTGAATTTTACAAACGCCCCAGGTGATTCTAAGATACAAGCAGGATTGAGAAGCTCTGCCTGGACCACCGTGGGATAAACGATTCCCCTGACACTGAAGTTCATGCCCCCGAACTTTCGTGGCATACCACAAACTCCCGGGTTTCTCCGCCTTGCTCCACCCGGGGCTCTTCTAGAGCAGCTTTGAATCCCGTCCGCTCGCAGGATGACGCCTCCCTGCTCCTCCTCCCTCGCAGCGCCCAGGACGCCAGAAAACTTGTGCCCCGCGCGACCCACCCCCGTCGCTGGGACTTACTTGGTCGCCAGGTGTGCAGACCTCTCAGCAGCAAGGAGCAGCAGACCTCGCAGGGAGCGAGAGCCTGATGCGCCGGGAGGGCGCGAGCGGGAACACTGAGACTGGGGAGTGCCGGGCCGGGAGCGCGCGGCGCCCGCAGCTTCTCCAGGACCGGGGAGGGAGCAGCCGCGGCACCGGCTGGGAACGGGAACTGGCCCGACCGCAGCGAAGGCCGCGCCCCTGTGGCCGCGCCCCGAGCCTCTGCGGCCTGCGCGGGGAAGGCGAGGCAGGGCCCGGGCAAGCGAGTCGGGGTCGGCGGGGCGGCCGCTCGCCCGGACCGGGCGGGGGAAGCCGGGAGAGGCGGCGCGCAGAGAGTAGCCCGGGGCAGCCGAGAGGGGCGGTCCCTGCCCCAGCAGGGCAGCCAGGCCACCGCTCAGGCCGAGCGGGCAGGCCTGAGAGCTCGCCCGGGAGTGACACATCGCGAACTAGACGCCAGCTCGATCTTCGCCTCCGCGAGCCTAGGCCCGTCCCCCTAAATGAGCCAACCGGAGGCAGCAGCACCTGAGCAAGATGGTGAAACGCCTGTTAAAACGTTAACAAGTGCTCCCGGGTGAAACTCGCGTTAAAACGTGACAGGTGCTCCCCGGTGAAAAGTAGCTCAAAATCATCAAGCCTTTTACGACAGAGCATATACTTCGATTTATACTTTTTAAAATGTAAGCTTTTCTTCATGTCCTTAAATCTCTTCTTGGCAGTGTACATTTTATAGTCTATACATTATGCTGTGAAGACCTGTAAGGGACTTTTTAACATGCTAATACCTTTCGCAATAAAATGTTTTTTAAACGTTTTAAATGGAGAATCTACATAAGGCATAACGATGCTATAAATAAGTTGTCACATTCACACTAGAGTACATTCAATCACATGACCACATATGCTCATGAATATTTAGATTACCATCAAAGGCTGCCTTCTGATAAAAGTTTGTTCCTAACTCAAAAGCGAAACTTTGCAAACGTAAACTTGATGGGCTACCTTGTGCAAACTTGTAAGCTCCAAAATAGAGATGCTAAAGATACCAATTCCTCCAGTTTATACCCTTACATGAACCTCTGGTAGAAAAATTACAAAATTTTTCTTTTCTCTAGGATTCTGGATTTTATCTTCCATATCTTTTACACTCTCATATTTTCCATATCCTGTTTCTCTGGCTGCATTCTGAACAACTTCTCAGTTGTCTTTCCATTAATCAATTATTTTGTGGCTATTCCAACCCCGCTGTGTTACTCATCTGTGTTAGGCGGAATACTCCCTACACCTGGAACCTGTGAATATGGCAAAGGAGAATTAAAGTAGCAGGTGGAATTAAGGGTGCAAATCAGCTGACCTTGAGATGGGAAGATAATCATGGACTATTGGTATGGGCCCGATGTAATCACAAGGGTCCTTATAAATGGAAGAGGGAGGAAGAAGAAGGAGAACTAAAGAGATAGCAGCCTGAGAAGGATTTGGCCTGATGTTGCTGGTTTTGAAGATGGAGGAATGGGGCTATGAGCCAAGAAATGAGGGTGGCTTCTAGAAGCTGGAAAAGGCAAGGAAGTGGGTTCTCCAGTAGAGCCTCCAGAAGTAATGCAGTCCTGCTAACACTTTGATTTAAGCCCATTGAGACTCACTTTAGACTACTGACCTCCAGAACCGTAAGATAATAAATGTGTGTTGTTTTAAGCCACTAACTTTGTGGTAACTCGTTACAGCAGCAATAGGAAACCAATACACCATCCATTTAAGTTCTTAATTTCAACAATAATATATTTTCTAAGAGTGTTTTCGTTCTGTTTCTAATTTTCTTGGTCATTTTTAATAGTCTCCTGTTCTCTACTGATTCCATCACTTAAAAAATTCATACATAGTTATTTTCGTTTTTAATTAAACTTTTTATTTGGGATAATTGTAAATTCACATGCAGCTGTAAGAAATAATGCAGAGAGACCCTTATACCCTTAACCCAATTTCCCCTCATGGTAACATCTTGCAGAACCAGGCTGTAGGCATTGGTACAGTCAAAATACAGAACACTTCCATCACTACAACGATCCCTCACGTTGCCCTATTATATCATACCACTCCCTCCTTAACCCCTGACAATCACTAATCTGTTCCCCGTTTCTATAATATGTCATTTCAAGAACATTATATAAATGGAAGCACACGGTATGTATTGGGATTTTGTGATCTTGTTTCGGGATTGTTTTGTTCACTTGGCATAATTCTCTGGAGATTCATCTAGGGCATTGCATATATCAATAGTTCTTTCTTTTTTATTACTGAGTAGTATTTCATGGTATTACCACAGGGATACCACAGTTTAACCATTCACATGTTAAACAACATTTGGATTATTTCCCATTTTTGGCTATTATGACTAAAGCTGCTACAGACATTAAACTACAGGTTTATATGCAAACATAAGTTTTCATTTCCCTGGGATAAATGTCCAGGAGTGCAACTGATAGGTCATATGGTGGTTGCATGTTTAGTTTAAGAAACAGCCAAACTCTTTTCCACAGTGGCTGGACCATTTACATTCCCAACAGCAACGTCTAAGTGATCCCAGTTTCGCAACACCTTCGTCAGCATTTGGTGCTGTCACAATGTTTTATTTTAGCCATTCTGATAGGTGTGTAGTGTATCATTATAGTTTTAATTTGCTAATGATGCTGAACACTTTTTTATGTGCTTATTTGCCATCTGTGTCTCCTCTTGGGTGGAATGTCTCTTTGTCTTATTCATTTATTAACTCGATTGTTTGCTTTTTTCCTGTTGAGTTAGATGTGATTTGTTAGATGTGATTTGCAAATATTTTGTCCCACTCCAGGCTTGTCTTTTCATTCTCTTAATAGGATCTTTCACAGAGCAAACATTTAAAATTTTGATGCTCCCTAGCTTATCAGTTTTTCCTTGTATGGATCATGCTTTTGGTATTCAGTCTAAGAACTCTTTGAAAAACCCTAGATGTTAAAGAATTTCTCCTTTCTTTCCCCAAAAGTTCAGTTTTATGTCAGACATTTGAGTTAATTTTGAAATAAGACTTGAGTTAAGGTTAATTTTATTATAATTGTTACTTTTGCCTATGGATGTCCAATTGCTGCTACAGAATCACCGTTGAAAAGCTATCTTTCCTCCATTAAATTACCTCTCCACCTTTGTGTGGGTCTATTTCTGGGTTCTCCATTCTGTTCCATTGATCTGTGTGTTTATTCCTCTGCCAATACCATACAATCTTGAATTGGGTCGATGGATTCCTACCATTTTATTCTTTTTTTTTCAAAGTTGCTTTATCTATTCTAATTCCTTTGCCTTTCCATATAAATTTTAGAAAAATAATCTTGCTGGGATTTTGATAGGAATTGTGTTAAACCTGTATTGGAGAGAATTGACATCTTTATTATATTAAGCCTTCCAAACCATGAACATGGTATGCTTCTCCATTTATTTAGATCTTTGATTTCTTTCATCAGTGTTTTGTAGTTTTCAGTATACAAGTCTTACACGTTTGGTAAAGTTTGCACTTAAGTATTTCCTTTTTAAAAAGTGTATATGTTGTTGGTAAGAATGTAAAGTTGTTCAGCCAATGCGGGAAACAGTTTGGCAGTTCCTCAAAAAGTTAAACATAGAATTACCATATAACCCAGCAATTCCACTCCTAGGTATAAACCCAAAATAAGTGACAAGAGGTACTGAAAAATATATATGTACACACATGTTCATAGCAGCATTATTCACAATAGTCAAAAGGTGAAAACAGTCCAAATGTCCATCAATGAATGGATAAACAAATCATTATACACATACGATAGAATATTATACAGCCACGAAAAAGAATGAAGTGTTAATACACGCTACAGTGTTGATAAGCCTCAAAGATATTATGCTAAGTGAAAGAAGTCAGATATAAAAGGTCACATATTTTATGAGTCCTTTAATATGAAATAACCAGAATAGGTAAATTCATAGGGACAGAAAGTAGATTGGTGTTTGCCAGGGAATGGGGGTGGGGGAGGGAAGAATGGATATGTGGTTCCTTTTGGGGTGATGGAAATGTTTTGGAAGTAAATAGTGATGGTGTTTGGACAACATTGTGAGTGTATTAAATGCTACTGCGTCGTTCACTTTCAAATGGTTAATTTTATGTATGTGAATTTCATCACAATTAAAAAGTTAGTTAAAAAAAGCAATTGTAAATGGTATTATATTTTTAATTTCCGTGTCCAAGTATATAGAATACAATTGATTTTTGTATGTTTATCTTGTAACCTGTGACCTTGCTGAACTGACTTCTTGGTTCTAAGGGATACTTTTTTATAGATTCCTAGGGGTTTTCTACATAATCATGTCATCTGTACATACTGTTTCATTTATTTCTTTCCCATCTGTATGCCTTTCATTTCCCTTTCTTGCCTCACTACACTGGTTAGAACTTCCAGTACTATGTTGAATAAGAATAGTGAGAGCAGACATCCTTGCCTTGTCCCCAGTTTTAAGGGAAAAGCATTCAGTCTTTTACTATTAAGTATAATGTTAGCTGTACATATTTTATAGATGCTTTTTATCAAGTTGTTGATGTTCCCTTCTGTTCCTATTTTTCTGAGGAATTTTTTTTATCATAAATGGGTATTGAATTGTGCCAAACACTTTTATGCATCTACTGATGTGATCACATGATTTGTAATAATAGTTAAAATACAGTGGATTACTTTGATTGTTGTTCAAGTATTGAACCAGACTTGCAGCTCTGGAATAACCCGCCTTGGTCATGGTATAGAATTCTTTTTATGTATTGCTAAATTCTATTTGCTAGTATTCTTTTTTAAGAATCTTTGAATCAATATTCATAAGGGATATTGGTCTGCAGGCTTATTTTTGTTTGGTTGGTCTACTGTGCCTGGTTTTGGTATACTGACTTCAGTAGCTTCACAAAATGAACTGGTAAGGGTTACCATAATGCCCCGTCTCTGGTAATTTTCTTTGCCCTGAAATCTACTCTATCTAATATTAATAAAGCCACTCATTCTTTCCTTTGATTAATGTTTGCATAATATATCTTTTTCTATCCTTTTATTTTCAAGCTGCTTATATTGTTATAGTTGAAGTGAGTTTCTTGTAGACAGCATAAATAAGGCTGGGTCATGTTTTTAATCCACTCCACCAGTTTCTGTGTTTTAATTGGTGTCTTGAGATCATTTACACTGAATCTACTTATTGATATGTTAGGGCAGCGGTCTCCAACCTTTTTGGCACCAGGGACCGGTTTCGTGGAAGACAATTTTTCCATGAATGGGGGGCGGATTGTTCAGGCGGTAATGCAAGCGACGGGGCGGATGGTTCAGACAGTAATGGGAATGATGGGGAGCAGCAGATGAAGCTTCACTTGCTGGCCCACTGCTCACCACCTGCTGTGTGGCTCAGTTCCCCAGGGGTTGGGGACGCCTGTGTTAGGGTTTTAGGGTTTTGTTTTTTGTTTTTACTTTTGGCTGCATTGGGTCTTCATCGCTGCACGCAGGCTTTCTCTAGTTGCGGCAAGCGGGGGCTACTCTTCACTGCAGTGCGCGGGCTTCTCATTGCAGTGGCTTCTCGTTGCGGAGCATGGGCTCTAGGCGCACCGGCTTCAGTAGTTGTGGCATGTGGGCTCAGTAATTGTGGCTCACAGGCTCTAGAGCGCAGGCTCAGTAGCTGTGGAGCGTGGGCTTAGTTGCTGCGCGGCATGTGGGATCTTCCAGTACCAGGTTCCAAACCCATGTCCCCTGCATTGGCAGGTGGATTCTTAACCACTGCACCACCAGGGAAGCCCCTATAATTGTTTTAAATAGTACCTTTACACATATTCAGAGCCACAACTCACAATATTTTAATTTTTGCTTCAACCATTATGTAAGAAACTCAAGAGAAGGAAACTCTATTGTATTTATCCATACTTTTGCTTACCATGTTATTTTTTTCCTTTCTGATGTTTCCAAGTTCCTTCTTTTATCATTTCCTTTCTGTTAAGAGAACTTCCTTCAGTCATTCTTTTAGGGTAGGTCAGTTGGCCGCAAATTTTCCTAGTTTTCCTTCATCTGAGAATGTCTTGATTTTTCCCTTCATTCTCAAAGGTTATTTTCACTGGATTCTGGGTAGACAGTCCTTTTCTTTCGGCACTTGAAAAATGTGCCACTTCCTTCCGGTCTCCCTGGTTTCTGATGAGAAATCTGGTGTAATTGAAATTGTTTTTCTCCTGTAGGTAAGGTATCATCTCTTACTTGCTGCTCTCAAGAATTTTTGTCTTTAGTGTTCAGAAGTTTGACTACAATGTGTCTGGTGTGGATTTCTTTGGGTTTATGTTTGGAGTTCACTCAGATTTTTCTTTTCTTTTTAAATGTTAATTACTATTTATTAGACAACAGCTGTATACCAGCCATTGTGCTGGGCATTTTATGTACACTATTGCTAATCCCACCCACAAACTTGGGAGTTAGGTGTCTGTTAGGTTAAACCATGTGAGACTGTCATGGCTTCATTAAACTTCTTTAACCTGTAGGTTTGTGGCTTTTGCCAAATTCAGAATATTTAAACCATTATTTCTTTGGTCACTTTTTCAGTCTGTCCTCTCCCCTCTCCTTCTGTGACTCCCATGACACAAATGTTAGATCTTCTGTTATATCCCCACAGGTCCCTAGGGCTCTATTTTGTTTTTTGTTTTTTTTTTCAGTCTGTTTTCTCTCTGCTTTTCAGACAAGGTTAATTTCTATTGTTCTCCCAGTTCCCTGATTCTTTCCTCTGTTCCCTCCATTCTGCTGTTGGACCCATCCACTGAGCTTTTAATTTCACTGTAATTTTACTGTGTTTTTCAGTCCTAAAATTTCCATCTAGTTCTTCTTTGTATCTTGTTTCTTTACTGAGAATGTTTGTGTTTTCATTTGCTTCAAACACATTCCTCATTGCTCACTAAAGCACTGTTATGATGTCTGCTTTAAAATCTTTGTCAAATAATTTTAACGTATCTGTCATTGTCTGTTTGGGCATCTACTGATTGTCTTCCTTCATTTAGTTTGAGATCTTCCTGGTTCTTGGAATGATGAGTGATTTTTCAGTTGAAGCCTGGACATTTTGGAAATGATGAGACTCTGGATCTTATTGAAATCTCCTATTTTAACCGGATTACTCTGAAACCATTCCAGCAGAGGAAGGTGTGGGCCACTGCCTCGATACTGCTAAATGGAGGTAGAAGTTCAGGTTCTCACCCAGCTTCTGGTGTCACCCAAGGGAGGGTCCACCTTGTTACTACGGAGGGGAGGTAGGAGTCTCAGCTTCCCACCAGGTCTCCACAGATACCTCCTTGACTGGGAGGAGTAGGAATGCCTCATTACTGCCCCCTACATGGCCTTCACTGACACCACAGGGAAGAGTGGCTTTGTTACCACTGGGTGATAAAGTCCTAATCTGTCACTTGGTCTCCTCTGACACCACCCAGCAGGGATAGGGAGGGGCACCTTGTTACTGTCAGATGGGGTTTTAAGTACAGGCTCCTCACACGGTCTCCACTGACACTACTGGTGGGGGGGAAGGGGAGTGATTGTTACTGCTGGGCGGCTCCCTACTCAGCCTTTTCTGACACTACCCTGGCAATGCTGGTGGGGGACAGGGTTAGGGTGCCTTGTTACAACCTGGCAAGGGTGGAAGTCCAGGCTTCCCTCTTGAACTTTTGCTGGCTTGGGTGGAGGTGAGGGTTCCATAGTTTTTCTCCATGGTGTTTGGCTGGGGTAAAGCACTTATTCTCTAAGTTTTATCTGGCTAGACTGTCCATTTCCCAGTCCTCTGGCTAGAGAGCAGCTTTTCTTGTTTTGTTTGTTTGTTTGTTTTTCATCTCTGCTCATGCTCATTGGTGCTTTCAGGTTGCTGGCTTCTTCAGCTAGAAGTCTGAGATGCATGAGGCAAAAGAAAATCCAGGGAATTCAGCAACATGTCATGCCTTGGGTCCTAAGGTCTCTAGCTGTTCTGCTTGCTTTATATATTATGTTCAGGGATTTTAGTTGTACTTAACTAAAGGAATAGGGAAGAGTATGTCTATTCCATCTTCCCAGAAGTCAGTCTCCAAATATACTTATGTTCTGTTTTTGATCATTTCAATATCCTGAAATTTGTTTTTTCTGTTCTCATTCATAGTGTATCATTTTCCTTATTATTATCTTTTAAATTTTTAAGTGGAAAACCTGAGAACCTGAATTAGGATCGCTTTCTTCAGAGAGGATTTGCATCTATCTCTGCTGGGAGCCATGAGGCTTACTAACTGGGGACTGTTTTAGTTCTCTTCAAGGGTCCTGGTTTCATACAGAATTCTCAGGTTCAGTTTTCCTGTCCTGCAAGGGTTAGTCATCTAATTCTGGGGCTATTATTGGCAAGGATATCTGGGCCATTTGTTTACCATTACTGTCTAGCCTTTCAGCTCACTTTATCTTCTTTCTTTTTGTGGGAGAGGGGCTGGTACAACTTCAAGATTTTCCTTATTTTCTTTCAAGCCCAGAAATGCTTTTCAAAAACTATGTTTGCTATAGTATATCCAGGAGCTGGTTGTATTGTGGCTAGAGGGCCAAAATCACTGGTAGAAATGGAAATTCCTTACATATGACATTTGCTAGTACTACCTGGAAAACGACCGGAAAAATAGTCATGATTAACAGATTTTTGTTAAAAGGCCAGACATGAAGATTTTATTGTTAACGTTTTAAATTCCTTAATGAAAGCTGTCATTTTAGGTAGGAGAGACAGATTTTAGAATAATCTACAGCACAACTGAGCCTTGCTTACTATATTACCATAACTGTGTTCTGGGTCACAGACAAACTTGGTCTTTTGGGGAGGAGTTAACAACTATCGAAAACTGGAATACTGGAGGGTATACTTGAAAACAGTGAGGTGTAACAGCTATGAAACATGGTCAAACCTGTAGTCTATGGCTCAGCCTCACTACAGAATTGCAGCTGTAGCTGAAAAGTCCTTTGGTCCTTCTTCCCAAGAGTAAAAACCAAATCTTTGTTTTATGCTCCTGTGGCTTGTTCCCTCTCATTCTAATAACGTGTTTGGAAGGTCCAGCTCACTGCATTCCACAGAGACATAAGAGAATTTCTGATAACCAGTGTTGTTTTATTCATGACTCTTCTTTCTTCCACTTATTCAGTAAGTACATTTAAGAAGGTGACCATTTCTTGATCAGCCAAGAATCAAATTTCAGCTTCCGGGAAACACATTTCCCTCATAATCGTGACCCTTCTACTTTAAAATCTTGTTCCAAGGATAGCTCTGTACAAACTTAATGCTTCAGTAAGAACAATAATGATTGTTAAGACTTATTATATGCCAGGCTCTGTTCTAAGCTTATATATATATATATATATATATATATATATATATATATATACGTCACAAAAAACACCTAAGACATATAT
>NW_020174149.1:8047575-8157688 GCF_003031525.2 Neophocaena asiaeorientalis asiaeorientalis
GCCTCACAACCATCCTAAGACATAGATATTTGGGCTGTCCTCAGTCTGCAGGCAAGGAAGCTGAGGCACAGTCATATAATGCAAAGTTTCCCAGCTAGAAAGTGCTGGAACTGACAGTCAATCCTCGGCCGTCTGGTTCCAGAGTCTGTGCAATTATCCTTTAGTATAGATTGGCTATAGACCAAGACCAGATCCAGTATGTGTGATGATGTGAGTCTCTCTAACAAAATGAAATGTGGTATTTCAGTAGGGACTATAGGTGAAACCACAAACACATTTACTCCTCTAAGAACAGTATGCCATCTTCGAAATTTTGAAGTTGTTATAATCGATTGCTTCTGCAGTTTGCTTGCTCTTAGTAAGCTAAGAAAAAATCCCAGAGCAGAGTGATTTACCAGCACCATCCTCAAGTTGCAAATCTACCCTTTATCACAGAGCAAAAATACACTTCAGATCAACTCAATAAAATAACTTTAAGGGTTCACAGAAGGAATACTCACATCCACTTGTCATGCATTCCAATGCCGCAAGGCCCCCTTTTCAATTGTCTAACTCCTATCCTGGCCTTTTTATAACCTGAAAACAAGGAATCACCCAAGTGAGATACCCCTTCAGGACACTGTTGAAAATATATTAAAGAGAGATATCCCAGATCCCTGTTTTAAATGTTAAAAATGTATTAGCATATAGAGAAAATATCTGTAGACGTATTCTATTAGGTTCTAATGAGTTTTTGCTTCCCCCTTTTTGATAATGTCTTCAATTTCTTCTGAGACCTTTCCTTTGTAGTCATTTGGTTCTATTGCGTTTAACTTCTTTTGATAGTCCGGTGGCAAACCATTCTCTTTTGCACCCAGGCAAATCACCTAGAAATGGTTAAAATAAACAAAAAACCCTTTAGTTAGGAACATAATTTAATTTAGTATACCACAGCTTTATTTGTAGTATCAAAGTATGAAATATTAGCTTTCAGATAACTCTGGAATAAACAATTCTAGAACAAAATGGAGGGAAAGTCATTCCTCTCACAATGGACATGAATGTGCAGGGAGTTTTCAAAGCCACAAGATCCACCCTTATGGAAGAGCATTTGTACTCAGTAATATGATTTTAAATGTTTTTATATTAAGAGAAAAACTTATTGTACAGAATTTGCATGATTTTTTTAAGAAACAAACACCATTCTCCAAAAAAATTTCCAGTTTACAGGTAGCAGTTGTAGTTGAATCCTGGAGTCTACTCTACCTCTGAATTAGACGTGAGGGAATAAGTAGCAAGTGTGTGCAGGGGTACTTCCCAGATCCATACCAAGCTTAATTCCTCTAGGTTCCTTCTAGAAAATTCCAGATTAGGCCCAGGAACTGAGTCACCCTCTCCAGGTATCATGTCCTGATTGGGCCTGCCAACAGGTACCTAAGTTTGGGTTTCTGAAAAGGGATGTTGGACTCTCTATCCTGAATTCTTTTTTGGTGCTTGAGGGCGTGGTATCCCTGATTCTGAAAAGCAGTGTGACTTATTTTTCCCTCCATCTGGAAATGGAAAACATTTCAGCAGTAGGAAATATATTTTTTACCTACAAAAATGAATCTTGGTGTTCATGAAATACTGTTTTATGGAGGAAGAAAAAAATGATTATAAAAGCATGGGTATAGAATAACTCTACAAAAAATACACTCATACATGCTATTTTCTACTTTAAAAAAGTAAAAAACATGTCTAGAATTATGACTCAAATACATTTCTACAAGCTTTTTTTTTAATAAATGAAGTTTTAGGGACATATTTCTATCATTATAAATAAATCTGAACATTTAGTTATTTGGTAAATAAATATCATTTTTGTATTAAAAAACATTTTGATTAAAATGAATTGTACATGTAGAATTTAAAACACACAAAACCTTTTAAAAACAAGATATTCTTTAGTTTAGCTCAGTGAAAATTAACAAGGAATCACCAAAAGTCTTTGTAAGTAGTTAGTTAAAAGGATACCTTTTTATACTGGGGTGATGGGGGAACACGCTCATAATTTGTCATCTGATAACTTCGACAGGTTATTTCTTTTCCTTCTTGAGTAGAAACATTAACTTCTATTGGGACATACATTCCACTTTTAACCCCTTCTTGCCTGAAACCAGAACAGTCAAATTTTAATCATACTTGACTTAGCCAAGTTAGTTTACCAGATTAAAAATTTTAACTACTTATGGATGTACTTGCTCCCTGTATATTTTCGGATAGAGCAGAAGTATCACCACATCAAAAGGAAGTTTAGCCTTTCAGTTAGAAAGCTGGAGACTTACTATTACTGGGTATGCTTCTAATAGACCTCTATATTTAGCCTATCTAAAAACATGCTTCAGTGTAGTTATTTCAAGCTTTGTAACACTGAAACATTGCTCTCTAGGCTACAAAAACGACTATGTGTGCTGACAGCAAGAGAATATCCATCCAGAGAAAAGTAGAGAGGATGGCTCATTCCTGTTTGCAAGTGAAGTAAAGTAATAAGCATGTCAGATGCTTGTCTGCTCTTCTCAAATCCTACTCTTCACTGCCACTTTCTTTGCATTAAATGCTCTGCCACACAACTCTTGAGTTCTATTTATAAAGAGCATCAAAGCATTTCTAATATGTTTTGAAGTTTTTACAGATGATTATTACTGTTTTTACTGATTCAACTGCCACCTTAAAGAATTACTTTTTAAAAACTAATAAAAACTGACCTTTTGAAATCAATAAAATTATATAACAATTACAAAAATCTTCATGCCTTCTCACAATATGAAACTACAAAGATATTTTATTAAAAAACAAATAGAATGAAAATAAGAACTTCTATCAATTATAGAAGAGATTACAAATGTCTCCCCAAATCTCAATCAGAGAGTGTGACCCTTCTAGGCTTTTCTTTTTAGGAATGAACATTATACCTTTTAGGTTAACTCTAAAGTATAAAGAATATGTCCATCGTATATGGTTTTGAAAAACCAACACATATATACACATCCTTGCATATGATCTACTTTCTAAATTAGTAATTATTTAACTTTTAATTAGAAGTCACCTACTTATCTAGAGAACTTAAATTGCTTTTGTTCATTTTCCATACTACTCCCCATACTTCATCGCCAGGACTTTCAAAAATGGTGGCTATACCTCCATGCCAAGTTTCACTAGTTTTGCCTTGGGGATTGCCAAAGTCAAGCTTAAAATCCTACAAAGGAAACCAAAGTGATATGATCAGTATCCACGTGAACCAAAATTTCCTTCTTCAAAATAAAAAAAGATTTACCTTGAACTCCATGCAACTAAAACAAATTTTGAGTTCCTTCTGTTAAAAATACAAAGATAAACAACCAAGGACCCAGATCTCAAGGACTATAATTTTTCATATTTTTCTTTAAAAATGAACTGTATACTGAATATGTACACATATCTTACCATAAACAAGAGGCTTAAAAGGGAAGATAAATCCCATAATCCTGAGGCCTTAACACAGCTATCTTTATTTTTGAAAACCACTTCCCAGCCCACTTACACACACATAGATTTTAACTTAGAGACAATCATAGTGTACATAATTGTTGAAGCTGGGTGATGGCTACCTAAGGGTTATAACATTCTTCCCACTTTTATGTATGTAAGTGTATCCTATTAGCATTATTTTTTTTGTCCTAAGGGAGCTGGCATTTGAGGGTGATCTGTACACTTATAAATTTAATATTCCTGAATTGTATTAACATATCTATAATAATCATAAGAGCAGCTAACACTTACTGGAAAATTACTGGGTTCTGAGCTTTGAGCTTTATATGGACTTTTTAAAAATCCTGTCAACAACTTTTTATACCCATTTAACATAAAGAAAAACTGTGGCTTAAAAAGATTAAGCAACTTGCCTAAGGTCTCACAACTAATAAGTAATGGAGTCAAGGTTTCGAGTTTAGTTTCCTCCCTCACAGAGATGAGTAATCAAAGGACACAGCCAGGAAGATTAAAAATCCTTACTTGGCTGTTTGGTCTAAGATTTCTTTCCATCTTTCCAGTGCTTAGCTTCCTTAATGATTAAAAAAAAAAAAGGTTAGACTAGATAATAAATCTAAGGTTTATATTTTATCTCTGTCACCTTTATTTTCTTAAAAACCTGTCAGAATTTCACAAAAAAGGTCAGTTTGAGTGACCCGTACCTTCAATTGGTATACTGGATGTTCTAGGACCAGGTATGCCTGGCAGGACATCAGGGGATCTGATAAAAGTTACAACCACACTAGGAACTGGTTGTCTATTGTTAAATCCAATAGACAATTTTCATTCCTTGTCTTGCTCTACTTCTCAGCCGCTTCTGACATCATTAACCACCAGGTCTTGATCTGTCTCCTTTCTTTTAGGCTGTTCCTTGATCTCCTCAATCCCCTTTGCCAACTCCTTCTCCACTACCTGGTCTTTAAATGTTGGAGTTTCTGAGGGCTCAGTTTAGGCCCTTTTCTCTGTTCAGCAATTTGCTCAGGACAATCTCATCCCCTCCAATGGCTTCAAATACCATCCAATATTCCAGTCGTCTTCTAATCCAGCTCAGATCTCTCCTCTGAGCTTCAAAAGTGCTTAGAATATAGTGAGTATTTAATGAATGTTCACTAATATTTTTCTGCTCACTTGGATATACAACAAGCATCTCAAACTCAGTACAGCTAACCCTTGAATAACACGGGTTTGAACTACACAGGTCCACGTATACGTGAATTTTTTTCAATAAATATAGCATCTATATTTTTCTTTTACATATCATCAAATTAACTAAGTATGGGGAAAAGTTCGAGTAGAGATTAAAATAGAGAATATGTGGCATCAAAAGAACTAGGGTCTGAGTCCTGATTCTATCCAGACTTTTTCAGCTTCCTGCCCTTGGGTGAGTCATGTATCAATTCCTTTGTTTTTTTTTTTTGCGATACGCGGGCCTCTCACTGCTGTGGCCTCTCCCGCTGCGGAGCACAGGCCCTGGACGCGCAGGCTCAGCGGCCATGGTTCACGGGCCCAGCCGCTGCCGCGGCATGTGGGATCCTCCCGGACCGGGGCACGAACCCATGTCCCCTGCATCGGCAGGCGGACTCTCAACCACCGCGCCACCAGGGAAGCCCAATTCCTTTGTTTTTGAGGTAGAGATGGCAGTTCTGATTTTCGGCTGGGTGAAGGGTCGGCACCACTAATCCCGGCATTGTTTAAGGGCCAAACACATGTCCAAACCGAGCTTGATTTTCCCTCCCAAACTAATTCTCCTCTTCTTTTCACAAACATCACCGTCATCTACTCTGTTGCGTCAAAAACCTTAGTCATCCCCATTATCTCCTCTTCCTTTCACCATCAATCACCAAGGCCTAACAGTACTCACTCCTAAATATCTCCCCAAACCAGCTACCGTCCACTGCTACCACTGCAGGGTACCATTATCTTTAGCATGGACTGCTGCAAAAGCTTCCTAACTGGGCTCCCTACATCCACTGCTTCCAATCCATTTTCCATAGCAACCAGAACCAGCTTTCAAAGATGTAAATCTGATGTTTCATTTGCTTAAATTTGGCAGAGGTCCTCTCATTGGTCTCAAGATAAAGACCCAAGCCTTCTCTGGCCTCTGTGGTCCTGTAAAGTGTGGCCCTTCCCGACCTCTCTAGTCTTCATGCTACACCCTCCTCACACACTAGATTCCAGCCACACTAGCTGGAAGGTCCAGCTTTTTTCTTTCCTGAGGTCTTTTGTCCCTGCTGTTCATTCTATCTGTTTGCTTCCCCCCTCCCCAGTCATTCAGGTCTCAGTTTAAAAGTCACATTTTCAGGAATGGCTTTACTGAGCATCCCGGTTAGGTCAGGTCCCCAAGTCATACACTTCCATAGCACCTTGAATGTCTCCTTTAAAAAAAAAAAAAAAGATTTCACTTTTTTTAAGAGCAGTTTTAAGTTCAGAACAAAGCAGAGAGTAAGGTATAATATATCTCCTTTTAGGACTGACCATACCTGTGACGGAATAATCATTTGCTTGATAGCTCTTTGCTGCATTCCAATTATAAACCATCTGAACTTCTTTCCCACGTTTGGGGAATTCCCTGCCTTATGAGTTTGGGGGTAGACAGTGTTCAGAGCCTGACTCCCATTTTTGAAGTTTCAAATGCCAGAAGTTGGTTCTCCCGGCTTTTCTTGAAGTCAGGGCATGGGCACGTAGCCAATCAGGACACCCACCTAGGGCTTTGAATTGGAAACTAGTGACCCAGGGCAGCAGAAAAGTCCACCTTGGTGGTGGCAACCAGATTTGGGTTTCAGGAACTTGGAGATGCAGTGACAGTAGCAGGCAGGGTCCAGCGCAGGTGATGTACAATGCAACGTCCATGTTTACCAAGCTTAGCGGCGACGCAACAGTGGCCTCCTGGGCTGGTTCTGTTTGGTGTGATACTGGCTGTTTTAGAGCTTCCCTTTTATGCCTGCTTGTTTTGTCAGCTTTGTGGTCCTACCTTCCTGGTCATTCTGTGAGCTCTTCAAACGGCCTTTCAACACATTCTTTTTCTGCTTCAATCAGCCACTTCTGTTGCTTGCTACTAAGAACCCTGACAACGATAGCAGACACCATGTTTGTTTGGTTCAACAATGTCAAAAGGCTTTGTACATAACTTGTTCGAGTGTCTCTCCTATAGACTGGGAGGTCCTGAAAGCAGCCAGCTTTACTCAACCATCTTTGTATCTCCAGGTAAGTGCTGGAAGAATACGCACTAAATGAATAAATGGACTGTACTAAGAGCAATGATTCTTACCAAGGCAAGCGAAGGTTCATCCAGCCACTTGATTTAACTGAGCACAGCCCTTACTGTGAATAAGAAACGGCTCCAGCTTTCAGGACCTCTCAGATCGGGAGCAAAAGGCAGGTAAATGGATTTTTACAAAACCAGGTGACAAGTCCTGGCAAGCAAAGTGGGATACAGAACAGAAAGCAACTGATTCCCTAACTTGGGTCAGAGAAGGCTTCTCAGAGGGAACAACCTAATGGATTCTGTGATGATGCCCCTAAATCAGTGGCCAAGGGAGAGGCGCTGGGATCTGGGCAGAACGCGCAGCTGGTGAGAACGTCAGGAGAGAGACCTCAGGGTAGACTGGGAGGCACAGGTGCCAGAGTAGCACAGCTCAGCGGGGGTCAAGCACAGGGCTGAGGGCGAGAGCGACCGGCCCGGGGTCGTGCAAGGAACCCTGATGTACTTTGAGCAGAAAGAGCTGCATTCCCGGCCCAGTGCTGCCAACAAGCGGCGAAGAGAAAGCGAGTTCTCGAAATCCTGGCTCCCTCGTCTGCAGAGGGGGGCAGAGGCCATCGCAGGGGCCGGGAGGAGAGCACTGACCTGCAGGCGGGCCACGCTGCAGAACACGGCCGAGGGGTTTCGGAGGTGGATCCGCTCCGTCAGCAGGTTGCTGCCATAGGCGAAGTAGAGAAAATTCTCCCCTTCCTGGCTCCGGAGGTCCTCGCCGCCCGAGTTCGCCATGTCCCACCGGACGCCTGCACGGACCTGGGATCTGTAGCAGGAGAGTGAGGCGAGGACGAGCATAGCGCGGCGGCCAACGGCCCCAGTCCAGGAAGCGCGGCGCCGCGCTACCTCAGAGCTTAGGGGAAAGGCGGGAAGCTGGGGCCGGGCGAGTCATCTGCGACCACTCTTCTGAATGGCTGCCAGTACCCAAAGCTGTGAGTTGCTCCCTCTGATTGGCTAGCCCACCGCCTCCTCTCCGCTCGCTGCTTGGACTTTGCAATACTCTGCCCTGAGGCGACCCAGGGTTGATTCCACATTGGACCCGCTCCTCTGTTGTCCCGCCCCCGTGTTCAAGGCTCCCTCTGATTGGCTCTCTCTTCGCGGGGGCGGGTCAGGTCCCCCATTTGTGGGTCGTAGCTCGCCGGACCTGGCCAGAATTTCTTACCTTTGGGTGCTTCCTGCGTGGTTCACTGGCTGTGTGTGCTCTTTAGGGAATTTTTGGTCCATTTAAGATGAAACAACAGCTCTGGCCATCCCCCCCACGGTCCATAACCCAGCAGGTCGTCCCTGTCCCGCTCTCTGCTTTTGGAGTCGGGACGTATATTTACCCCCACACGCTGGTACCCGCACCCCCAGCCCTGATCACCTCCCTGATACCTTTTCTAAGGACGCTTGGCTTCCTGGAAAAGCTCCTCTGAGTGTCAGGGGCTCCCTTCCCTGGTGGAAGTAGCGTGCAGCGTTCAAATCACGACTCTTGCTGTTTACTTGGAAGCCTAACCTCCGGCACTTCTGTCTCTGGTTCCTCCTTTTTTTTTTTTTTTTTTGGTTTTCTTTTTAAACATCTTTATTGGAGTATAATTGCTTTACAACGTTGTGTTAGTTGCTGCTGTATAACAAAGTGAATCAGCTATACGTGTACATATATCCCCATATCTCCTCCCTCTTACATATCCCTCCCTACCACCCTCCCTATCCCACCCCTCTAAGTGGTCACAAAACACCGAGCTGATCTCCCTGTGCCATACGGCTGCTTCCCACTAGCTAGCTGTTTTACATTTAGTAGTGTATATATGTCCATGCCACTCCCTCACTTGGTCCCAGCTTACCTTTCCCCCTCCCTGTGTCCTCAAGTCTGTTCTCTACGTCTGTGTCTTTATTCCGGTCCTGCCCCTAGGTTCTTCAGACCATTTTTAGATTCCATATATATGTGTTAGCATACGGTATTTGTTTTTCTCTTTCTGACTTACTTTACTCTGTATGACAGTCTCTAGGTCCATCCACCTCATTACAAATAACTCAATTTCGTATCTTGTTATATCTGAGTAATAGTCCATTGTATGTATGTGCCACATCTTCTTTATCCATTCATCTGTCGATGGACACTTAGGTTGCTTCCATGTCCTGGCTATTGTAAATAGAGCTGCAATGATCTGGTTCCTCCTTTAAAATAGAGATTATAAGATGTTATGATCACAATTACATAAGTTATGATCACCCATCTCCTAGGGTTGGTGTAAATATTAAAAGTAACTTTGTTAATGTTATTAGGTGCAAAAGCTGCAGTGTAAAGATATAGAAGTATTGTATAATAACAATGACATAAAAACTCTATATTGTTAACTTTGAAATGAAAATATTAATATGAACTCAGGGCCTAGGAGCAATGACTATCCTTGGCACCCGGATTTTGATCTCTAAATACCACTTTTCCACTAAAAGGTACCAGGGCTCCTTGGAGGAATGGCTGATGTCAGTCGGGTCAAGAGCTGAGAAATAATAGGAGCACTTAGAACATCGTGTGACAGAAAGTCAGGAGGTATTAAAAAACAAGGTCCTTTGAAAAGAACACAGAAGGTAGCTTGAAGGAATGCCCACTGGCCAAAGTTAGAACAATTTGAGCATCAAAATTAATAACCGCAATTTATTTAAAATGTCAAACATAAAATTCATTTCCACTAAAGTGTAAAGCAAATCTAAAAAAACAACAGTTTTAAAAAACTTCCTTTGCCATACTACTGGCAGTGACTATTACACCAACTCTCTACTCTGAAAAGTGGTAATTTAAGAAAATTACCATTTATCCTGCTTTTCTAGCTGCAGCTGTATTTCAGGGTAACCAAATGGCCCCAGTTGATGAGGAAACAGTTCTCTTTACAAAAACATGCCAGCTAAATAATGTAAAATGAAGGATAGAATTAGAAATTCACCATTTTGCAGTCCCTAGTGGAATAATTGATTCATGCCAGGATCATCAATGTGACCAATTGGTGAGAGTGAGATAGGGAACAGGATATTCACATAGAGCCAGGGATTATGTGCCAATCATCAGGGAAATCCATAATGACAATGGAGAAATCTGGCCGCTTCCCACCTTAACCTAGATCGATCTTATCAGTAAAATGGACCAACCTGACATTATGTGTCTCCTGATGTGATACAGTATGAAGCACCAGCATCATCTGAGAAGTATTGTTTCCAAAAATCTTTAAGCTCAGTATAATCAAGCAGAAACTACAAGGATAGAAGTAGACAATCAGAAAGATCCAGAACAAATGGTGAGACATCCTGCAGAACAAATGGCTCAATTTCTTAAATTAACACAGTGCCATAAAAAAAAAAAGAAAGAAAGAAAGAAGAAGAGAAGTAAAGCAGTACTGAGGGAGGGCTGTTTTAGATTAAAAGAAACCTAAGAAACGTCATAACCAAATACAATGGCTTGTCCTCGGTTCTGATTTAATAAACCAGATATAAAAGATATTTTGTGAGCAATTGGAGAATCTGAACACAGACTAAAACATTAGATGATATTAGACAGTTGTTTTTTTATTAGGTATGATAATGGCATTGTGCTTATGTAGAAAAATATCTCTTTTTAGATACACATATTGGTGTATTTAGGGGTAAAATGTTTGCTATCTATACTTTTAAATAATTCAGAAAAATTAAAATATGGAAAGTGTTAAATGTGAAACTGAGTACATATATGGATGCTTGTTTTATTATTCTTTTCTATATATTTGAATATTTTCATGTTAAAAATTCGAAAAAGAAAAATGGTGATATAGGTAAAGCACTTGACATAGTGAGCATTCAATAATAAATTTGTTTTTATATAATCTGCAAATAGGAAGGTTCATACCTTCTCCTGCCCCCCAAACATTAAGGCAGAACTTGACATACATATTTGGTCATTTCAGTAAGCAAGTTGCCTTCCTTGACAAGATAGCCCTCTATTGCACCATGAATTCCCAAGGTCTCTGCTTCGGAGCACTACCATTTAAAACATGCGTCTGTGTTTTAAACTGCTTTCAACATTTAAAATGTATTTATTATTTAATTAATTGTTTTTAAGGTATTTTACTTCTTTTCTCTTCCTACACTTCTCACTAATTGCTTAATTTTATGGTGACTGATTTTTCTCAACACTATTCCGTGAAAATTTTCTGAAGTTAAACATTGATGTTTCCTCAGACACGGAAAATCTTTTCTTACCCCAGTGAAGCATTTTATTTAGTTTCCCCATGTTGGTTGCCATGTACTGACCCCTGTTGGCCAAAAAGAGTCAGTAGGTAACAAGGAGTTTTGTCTTTTCAAATTTAACCAAAATAGATAACCAACAAGGAGCCACTGTATAGCACAGAGAACTATACTCAATATTTTGTAATAACCTATAAGGGAAAAGAATCTGAAAAAGAATAGATATATATGTATGTATAACTGAATCACTTTGCTGAACACCTGAAACTAACACAACATTGTAAATCAACTATACTTCAATACATTTTTTTTTTAATTTTAAAATTAAGAAAAGTTTTTAAACTTTTTTAAGAAAGCAAAGCACACTTAGGAAAAAAAGAACAAATTTAACCAAAGCCTGGTTAATATTAGTTGACATTCATTGAGTGCTTATTAAATGCCAGTCTAAACTCTTACATATATTAGTTCATTTAATCCTGAAAGTGGTCCTATGCAGAAATTACTAATATATCCTCATTTTACAGTTGAGGAAACATATGTGCAGTAGGTCAACTAACTTTCCCCAGGCTGTAGTTAGCGATGACTGAAGCAGAGATTAAGCAATCTGATTCTAAAGTCATCACTGGGTGTTGCTTCCCAAATTTCTCATATTGTAAAGCCCTCATGGTCTAGATATAACTGGTTATTAATAGCTCGCTTTCAAGTACAATCTCTATCGTATCTATAAGGACACTATGAAATAATAGTACTAGCATTCAATTACTTGATAATAAAGGTAATGAGGTCAGATTTCTTCTAAATGCCATCTTTTAATCCAGTGGACTTAAAGTTTTTGGTTGTATCATTAAAATTTTTGAGCACATATTCTCTCAATATAATAATATATATATAACTATATATATGATATAATATCCACAAAATAGAAATTTAATCTGGACTCTGCTTTTCTGTGGAGATGGGTTAAGGGTGCGAATCACATGAAGACAGCACAGACGTGGGTTTGGGAAGTGGTGAGTAGTTCAATTTCAATAGAGCAATGGATTTATATCAGGAAATGGGAGACAAGTCTGGAAGGAGATTAGCATAGTTGATGGGAGGGCCTTGAATTTTCACTCAGAAGTTCATACTATTTGGTGGTCAAAGGGGAGACTTTTTTTTACTTTTGAGCCCTCTCCTGCACCTTTGGAAACTCCTTCTTGTGGCTGTGTGTAGGATGGCCTGGGAGTAGGTAGGATGGGGAGATGGCTGAGTGCTGGATGTAAGTTCACTGCAGTAGGCAAGCTCATGAAAGCCTGAACAGGGGCAGTAATTATGGAGGGGAAATGAAGGGATGCAAGGGGGTAAAGACATAGTCTTTTAATTTTTTTTTTTAATTTTTTATTGTATCACTCCTTTGAGTAGAAACCTTCAGAGGCTGCCTGCTATTTATCATTTTATCAAGTTCAAGCCCTTGTGCAAGCCTTTATTATCTGATTCCATTCTGTCTGGCTGGTCTGATTTCTCAGGTGATAGTAAACCCACTGGAGGTGGGGACCACACTTTATATTTCTGTATACCTACAATGCTTACTACAGCAGAGATGAATAGTAAATACTTGCTGATTAATTGAACCAGAGTCAAAATCTCCCCTACCCTTTGCACAGGCTCCCAAATCTTTTTTTCTCTTTGATTTTTTTCCAGCTTTCCTTGATTTACTGAGAGGCACTTCAGCTCTGAGTTATTTTAAAATTTATACTAATGCTCTAACATATGGGATCCTGTGTAAATTTTATTAGCCATAGTAGTATTTATGTCTCCTCCCAGCTTATGGTCTGGCATATGACAGGGAAACATGTCAGAATATGTTAGACCCAAAATGTTTTTTTGGTTGTTTTTTTGTTTTGTTTTTTACTTTTTGGCTGCACCTCGCAGCATGTGGGATCTTAGTTCCCTGACCAGGGATCAAACTCTCACCCTCTGCAGTGGAAGCTCAGAGTCCTAACTGCCGGACCGCCAGGGAAGTCCCCAAAATGGTATTTTTTTGGGAAAAAAAGAATAGTAAAACTCCAGGAGGCAGTAATTTCTCAGTAATTTGATAGATTTGATAGTTAATCTGTATTCTTGTTTTGAGATTAACCCTGAAAAGTAGTCCCAATAAAGTTTATTATTTAGTGCTTGGGTAAATGGTCTCTTTTGATATCAATCTCTATGTCTATTTATATCTATAACAATACACTTTGGAAAGGCATCCACCAAACTGTTAACGGTGCTTACCTGTGGGAAGGGAAATGACACTGGGAGGGGAGCAAGTTGAACAAAAAGCTTTCATCTTTTCATTCTGTATTTTTATTTTTTTTTGCATGTTTCAGCATGTATTCTTATATTTCTTTTAGTATTTAAAAATACATATATTATTAATATTATTAAATTCACATCTCATGTAATTTTAGGTCAATATCTAGAGATCTCATGTCACAAGGATAAAAAGAGGGTAATGACTAAATAAATTGCCTAAACAGAAAATTGATGCAGCAAATACATTTCCAAGTTGGCCTACCTCTCAACACATCAATCAGATAATTAGGTCAGATCAACTCAACCTTGCTCTATGGAAGGATATGATCTCATTCTGCAGGCCCCAAAGCTGTAGAATCTTACGATGCCTATCTGGATGTTCCTTCTTTGCTCTTTGAGATGTCAGCGGATACAAGAACAGTTCCCTAATCTGGCATGGAAGAAGGTCTCACGTATGTTCTAGGATAATGATCTGTTAGATCCTACTGCCAACCTTAAATCGGTTACAGAAGGTCCTGGAAATATACAGCAATTCAGCTATCTCCATGTCATTTACCACAGGTATATTAGAGCCAGAGGACCCATTCTCAAGATTTACTACTGTTAATGTTAAAGTCTGACAAACTGATCATAATATGTTCATTTTCTCAGCTTATATGTCCATGTTATTCCTAACACTTTAAATTCAGCTGAAATTAAAATGTAAAAAAAAATTTTGCTGCATGTTTTTACTGTTAATAATAGGAGTAATCTAAGTAATAACATTTTAGAATGTAGATTTACTTAAATGAAAATCCCAATGTTTCCCTTGGTGATAGACCTCATTCTTTTCTTCCTAGAAAGAAATTTAAACTCAGAAAACGCTTAATACCATGCACAGTAATTAGATGAGAGCCCAGCTTTTCTTAATGTCCCCATAAGAAGACTGACTTTGGACTGAGGCCTAGGTTAAGCATTTGGAAACAGTTTTGGAAAGTGAGAACTATGCTTGGGTTCTCTGCTCCATTAGTGTTCTTGGATTTCACGTTTTCAGTCTATTCAACAATATTTAATTGATAATTAACTCTTCTCAGAGACATATATGCAAGTGAAGCTGGTTTACCTGACTATAATACAACTCTGGATGTTTCGAAATCTTTCCAGAAGAGCTGATCTAGTGCTGGGGTCAACCTTTTTTCTTCTTTATTATTTCTGCTTTCACATGGGACCCACACATTCCAATAATAGAGCTACCAAAAGGCATCTCTACTTATTGTCTTTGTTAAACGCTTATTGGCTGAGAAGACAACAGACACTCTATACAGCTGAGTAACACAAACTCAAATGGCTCACTGGAAATGAACGGTATTCATGGGAGAAATAGGTATGTTTTGTGTATAGAGAAGAAACTTGCTTCAGTAAGTCATTCTCTAAGCTTTCTGTGGGTAGTGCATTTTATATGCATGTTTTCCCAATGCGTAAAAACTATGTCTCAAGCTAGCTAAATCATATGAACTGTTTGATTTGCCTTATGGTGCCACAAAATTGCAGTAGCAAAATTTTATTTCCATGACCCAACAATTCCACTCCAGGGTACATACCCAAATGAATTGAAAACAGGTATTCAAATACATGAACCTTCATAGCAGTACTATTCACAATAGTCAAAAGGTGGAAACAACCCGAAGTCCATCAAGGGATAAATGGAGAAACACATGGTGATATATCCATACGGTGGGAAATCATTCAGGCACTACCAAATGTAAAATAGATAGCTAGTGGGAAGCAGCAGCATAGCACAGGGAGATCATCTCGGTGCTTTGCGACGCCCTAGAGGAGTGGGGTGGGGGGGGTGGGAGGGAGGTTCCAGAGGGAAGGGACATGGGGATATATGTGCGCGTATGGCTGATTCGCTGTTTTGTGCAACAGGAACTAACACAGTATTGTGAAGCAATTATACTCCAATAAAGATGTATTTTTAAAAAAAAGGATTGATGTAGATGCTACATCCACATGCTACAATGTGGGTAAATCTTAAAAAACATTATGGTAATTGAAAGGAGCCAGATACACAAGGTCACATATTGTATGATTCCATTCATATGAAATAGGTAAGTCCATAGAAACAGAAAGGTGATTGGCGGTTACCAGGGCTGCGGGGAGAGGCAATGGGGAGTAACTTAATGGGTATGAGGTTTTACTTTGGAGCTGTCTTGTAACTAGAAAGAGGTGGTTGCACTGGATACTACACGCCACTGAAATGTTCATTTTGAATGGTTAATTTTATGTTATGTGAATTTTACCTCAATAGAAAATATAGAAAAACAAAAACTTTATTTCCAAGGGTTTCTAGTTAGTGGTTGTGAGAGGTAACAGCAGAATATTGGTAGGTAACTTGGACATCAAATTCCTTTGATTTGAAGTGGGGTTGAAGAGGTTAAAGGATTTGTCATGTCTCGCAAACAGGTCACTCCCATTCCCATATGCACTGCACTCAAGGAATGCAAGGCCCTTACTATTTCGAAAGGGATGGTGCCAGAACCCTTGCCCCTAGTAGGTAGTCAGTGGATGCTGTGGGAAGGGAAAGTCGGTCACTACTAATATGCTGCCCCTTCCCTGGAGTATCCTTCTTAGCGTGTCCACTGCTCTATTAACAATGTGGAGTGTTCGAGAATAACAAGTATACTTGAACAGCAATATTTCCCAAAGTATGCTCTGTGGGACATCAACCCCATCAGATGGTCTTGCATTCAAAAACATCTTCTGGTGAGAGTAGCATCGACATATATACACTACCGAATGTAAAACAGTTGGCTGGTGGGAAGCAGCATCACAGCACGGGGAGATTGGCTCGGTGCTTTGTGATGACCTAGAGGGTGGGATAGGCAGGATGGGAGGGAGGCTCAAGAGGGAGGGGATATGGGGACATGTGTGTGCATATGGCTGATTCACTGTTGTGCAACAGAGACTAACACAGTATTGTGAAGCAATTATACTCCAATACAGATTAAAAAAAAAAAAACAGCTCCTGTGGTCAAATGAGCTGGAAACCACTATATTCTATATTTCCTCCTGGAGATCCATGATGTCTGCTACCACACAAAGAAATCTGAGGGATGCCTGTAGTAAAGAAACCTTGTGAGCTCTGTTTACTCCTGACTTTCCCAAACCTTCTCTGTCACAGAACCCCTTTGAAGTGGACAGCATAGTACTGAGAGTGTGGGAAATGCTGCTCTGTGTCAATAATCGTCTGGCCTTGATTTGTTTAGGATGATTGTTCAGTTCTTGAGAAATCATATTAAATAAAATCCTAAATTATCCAGAAAATTGAAGACAAGCAGTGGTATGTCAGCTAGAAAGGGAAGATTCTAAATCTTTGTTCTGCTCTGGTTTACCACTGCCTGGCTCAGCAGGTGATAACCCTTTCTCCTGGGACTGACTCAGCGAAATGTTGCATGGCTTTGCTGGTTAAACATCTGAGAATCAGTCTGAAACTGCAGTTATGTATAAAAATACTCATCAACCATCAACCTCTATTAAATGCAGTAATGGCTGCAAGCTGTTGAAAATGAGAATCTGATGGCAAGGCTGAGTGCAAACGTGATAGAATCCAAAATTCTCAATTAAACTGGAAAAAGATTTGACTCCTTGGCTCTTTCGATTTCCCATCCTTCTTACTTTGTTCCTTGTTCATTCCTTTAAGATTGTCAAAGCAGTTTACAGGCTTAATAGAACAGGTGAGACAACTTCATGGAAATTATCTTATCAGCATTGGTAACAGTGGCAGGTGTTGTTAGGCCAGTAGCTTCCTGAGACAAAATGCTTGAGCTTAGTCATTAAAACATTTTACGAAGTCTCAGTATTGATTCATGTTTTCTGCTGCAAATAAGAGTTCTTTCTAAATTCCAATTTGGAGGAATCTGTGGGCTTAGCAAGTTCTACTCCCTGGTGTAATGTGATTTTCCATGCTGTCAAGTAATTAAAATTTTTCTCTCTATATAATCACTAATGAATTGAGGATGACCAATTTGGTTATTATATTTGGCGGTTCCAAGTCCTTCTGCCAATCTGGTGTACAATATCTGATGGGCTCCTAAGCTACTCCAAAGTGAGCAAATAACAGTAAACACTGGTCTGGCAAAGAACAAGGCGTGTTTTCTGGGTTCTCAGCCAGGTGTCAGAGAGGAAGGTTTAGTGGTAATAGGTAGACCATTTTTAGGAAGACTATCTTCCATCTGTCTTAGAAATTACAATAAATTAAAATATTTCTGAGGAAGAAACTTAAAATACATCTTTTTTTCTTTGAATTCATTTCAACCACTCTGTCAAAAAAAATCTCTTCTGTATAATTGTTTTGCATCTAACTTTGCCAAACGATCATTGCCTAGGGAACAAAAGCAAAAATAAATTCGAAAGATTGAAACCCAGCAAAATATTCATTAATATTTATATAAGCAAATTAGGATTAGATTGGAGTGAAAAGAATCCTGCTAAAAATAAGACCTGTGAATTTGGGGCTGCATGCAAAGACTTTACCTACATTCCTTTCCTGGAAAAACTCTTATTTGTTCTTCAAGATCAAACAAATGTTACTTCCTTTATCAAACCATCCCTAACTTCCAGGTAGATACAGTCCTCTATATTTATAATACTGGAATTATTCCTTTACTATTGCACTAAAACCATTGTAATTACTTGTTAACATGCTTCCCTCCCCCCACTAGACTAGGATGCCCATAGAGTGCAGGAATTATCACTCATTCAACACAAATTTATTGAGTGACACTCGATAAATATATGTGCCAGCAGGCCATTTTGCCACTCCTCAAGAACATAATATTCATCTTTTTATTCCCAACACTTAGTACATGCCGGTCCCATTATTATTATTTTTTTTTTGGCGGTACGCGGGCCTCTCACTGCTGTGGCCTCTCCCGTTGCAGAGCACAGGCTCCGGACGCGCAGGCTCAGCGGCCATGGCTCAGGGGCCCAGACGCTCCGCGGCATGTGGGATCTTCCCGGACCGGGGCACGAGTCGGCAGGCGGACTCTCAACCACTGTGCCACCAGGGAAGCCCCCGGTCCTATTATTGAGTAGGCACTGAATAATGAGTTGCTAAATAATTGAATAACTGCATGAAAGGATGAATGAATGAATTGAATGTATTGTGTAACGTAGAAAAGGTACCAGTTTTGCAATACAGTTTAAGTTTCCCAGTTTGCAAACAGAATCAGTACAAAGCGAAGTTAAACTCCCAAGGAGAGCAGGAACTGTCATTCTGTAAGGAGACACAGTGATTCAATTCCTGGTGGGCCTTTAGGGTTTAAAGAGACCAAGGCTATAAGGTAGTATCACTGGGAGAGGGCAGGCTTAACCTGGCCTCTTCTATGTGCTGGAACTCCACCTTGTTCTGTGATAAAGATTGATAGCTGGCTAAATCAGGAGAATTCCCAGGGCTCCCTTGCTAATAACCAGAGAGGAGGGGCAGAGGGAAAATGGACCAAGGATGAAAGAATAATACAAATGAGATATTTAAAATACTGTAGGGCTTTCCCTTTACTGCAATATGCTTGTGGCAGAATCCATAAGGCCTGTCGATTTCTCTCTTATAATATTTCCCTCTGATAATCTATCCCTCTTCATAAATAATATGCTAGGCTCTATACAGCTGTGGCTAATCATTCTTGACAGCAGGGAGTTCTTTCCCAAGATGAACCTGAGCCATCCTCAGCCCTGAACTCACTCATTAGCAGTTTGACCACACAGGCAGTCTCTGGGGCTGGCTCAGACAGGCTGCAATGCCTCTGAATTTCACACTTGAGATGAAGGCTCAGTGCATGGGGGCTGATCTAGTTCCAATATCAAGTGTGATTTCTGTGGTTGCGTTTGGCATAAAAGAAGAGAGGCACGAAAGGGAATCATTAATCTTACTTGTGTTCCTAGTAGATTCCCTTGCCTATTTTCTGCCTGTCTCTTCTGCCAGTCTCATCAAGCTACCTCATGGTCAGCAAATAACATGTCTTGTATTTTAATCTTAAGAGAAAATAGAGACCATCAGGCACCTACCTTTTCTCCTTTCCATATCATGCCTGCCCTCACCTATCATTCTCCACTTTCTGTCTCAGAGAAAGAGGGAGTGTTCGTTTTCTATTGCTGTGTAACAAATCATCCCTAGATTTAGTAGCTTGAAAGTATGCTTATTATCTCAGAGGTCCTAAGAGTCAGGAATTTTGAAGTAGCTTAATTGGGAGAGCCTGGCTCAGGGTCCTTCATGAGGTTGCAGTTAAGATGTCAGCTCGGGCTACACTCATGTGAAAGCTTAACTGGGGCTAGAAGACCAACTTCCAAGATGGATCACTCACCTGGCTGTTGACAGAAGGCCTGAATCCTTTACCACATGGGCCTCTCCACTGAAATGCTTGCATGTTCTCATGAAATATCAGCTGTCTTCCCCCAGACTGAGTAATCCAAAGAACAAGTATGGAGGCCACAACACCTTTTATAATTTACTCTCAAAGTTGCATACTGTCACTCCCACCACATTCTATTAGTTAGAGGTGATTCACCAAGTACTACCTACACTCAAGGGGAGGGTAATTAGGGTCCATTTTTTGGAGGAAAGGGGATCAAAGAATTTATGGACATCTTTTAGTACCACCACATAGGGATCCCTCCTCCTTTTCAGGGCTAATTCCTCCACCTATGAACTTGATTCCATCCTTTCCCACCTGCATTTGGCTAATCTGTTATGTTCTTTCTTAATCTCTTAATAGTAGATCTCGTTTATTGAGCATTAATACGTCCTGGCCACTGTGCCAAACACTTCATTAAGTGGATAATCTCACTTAATACATACAACAACTCCATGAAGTAGGGGAATGATAACCCTGCTGTTACAAATGAGTAGACCAAGGCTCAGAAGGTCTGATTGAAACGTCCAGTGTCACATAACTAGTAAGTAGAAAAGTGACTACTTAAACCCAGCCCCGACTGACTCCACAGCTGTACCCCTCTCCACTAATCTACTCTATCCTGCCCAACATGGACCTTTGATCTCTACCTCTCCATCAGCTGCTTCTTAACTTTCAAAGAGGCTCAGTTCTTCTTCATACAAAAATTACCTTCATTTGTGTCCTGCCTCATTCAAGCTTCATCACATCTTCCCATTTGTTAAGTAGTGGTCAGCAAATAGTTCCTACTTCCATACTTCCATTTGCTCCAACTCACAGCCATCCAGTTCTGCACTTACCAACTTAGTGAAATGGATTAACCAATGACTCCCTAATTTCCAAATCCAATGCCTCCTCTTCAGCCCACATTCTGCTATATTTCATCAATGCTAAGATGCTCAGTTTTCAACATTTCTGAAATAGAGATGTCTTAAAAGCAATGGCACTTCGTATGTGATCAAATAAATTTCTTTGCTCCTCTTTAATTTCATTGCATGGCTCAGTCCGTCTTCTTTGCCTGCTCCTCTTCTTCAGACATCCCTCAGATGGTGGCATAGTTAATTTGTTGGTGTAGGAGAGCAAAATTTGCCACCCCAAAGTATCTCTTTGGCATGTGGATTATTTCGAGATGAAAACAATCAAGGCCCAAAAGACTCATGAAGAACCTCTGACCGGCCCCCTAACTGCCTAAAGAATGTAGACAGAGGACCTGTTCCAGGAAAGGAACTATCACCATAGATAACTATAGTGTGAACTAGGTGTATAGACAGGGAGGAAGCTAGCAAAGTCTGTTTGTTAGAATTTCTCTCTCTGGGTCCCATTGTCTCTCTGTGGCCCAGCAAACATTTGTTTACCAAACGCTTGCTTTTCCGTCTTCACGTAAATTGCCTTCTTCTCCTTTGAGGTCCGAAACAACAACCCCCAATATCCTCTTTTGTCTTTAGCTAAAAGAGGTATTTAAGGTGAGGGTTTCAGTCATTTATGAGAGTTGTTCAGTTTTCCTGGGCTCTCCCATGTATACATGTTATTAAACCTTTGTTTGATTTTCTCCTGTTAATCTGTCTCATGTCAGTTTAATTCTTAGACCAACCAGAAGAACCTAGAAGGATAGAAGAAAATTTCTTCCTCTCAGACAGTGGTGACTCACCATTTTAACATTATGCAAGACTGGGTAATCTATTACAAAATCTTCCGTACCACATCTGTGTTAATCACCTCTAATTTCTGCTTCAGCCTCCATCTTTCCTTTAATTAATTGCTTATCACCTGTCTGTCCTCTACAAGTACCACAAACTCGGCATGTTCCAAACGTTAACCCCTTTCCAGACTAACTTCCCTGCTTTTATTCCCTATCTTGGATGTTGACATCACCCTTGTTAAAGAACATCTCAGAGACATTAATTTAAAGCACAGCTGACATTTACTCATCTATAAGGGAGATTAGTTGTATACAGATTGCCATCCAATAGACAAAACAGGGTTTATGGAGGGAACACTCTCAGTCAGGGGAGAAATGACAAAATGTTTTGTTTTGTTTTGTCCTTGGGTGTGCTGATTGGCTAAAACTATCAAGAGGGCAATTTGCACCCAAGCAGACTGCATTATTATCAGGGAAGGTAATTTTAGTTATTCATCATTTTTCCAAGAAATCTTGTGACTCAGCTGTGGAGTAGGAAGGTGGTATGTTCACCTTGCAAATTTCCTGCTGATGTCCTTCCTTTGGTATCTACACCACAGTCGAGCTAGGACTTATTATAAATACTTACTCCCTTTTTGTGGTCAAATTCAGATCAACGTCTGTGGTTGACCACGAAGAATTTTGTGTCTTCTTGATGTGGTATCATCCACTAGATGTTGGTTTGAGATAACAGTTTATAGTAATATTTGAACACATATTGGAAGCGCTCAAGAAATAGAATAATTACAAATATAATTTTAAAATTTGGAACCATTTGTATCCAGTTTCCTAGTCGGCCTAAACTTAATCAGGAGAATTAGTCTCATGTCTCTTTATCCCTCATATTCCTTGGATTCCTTTGAGGCCTTTGTACATTTTAGGAACAGCAGCTAACGGTTGGGGGCCTAGGTTCAGTGAAGACATACAGATATGTTAGCAGGTCTTATTAAAGGAGTCTAAAGACAGATGGTAAAACCACTTGTTGGAAAAATTGGCAGCCATTACAATTGTTTGAGACAGGTAAATAAGGGAGTTCAAAGAGTTTATGGGAAAGAAGACAGCTGAGAGAAAGGCAAAAACAACTATGGCAGTTATTTTACAATCTAATACCTTGACCCATACAAAGGAAAGAAGTAATAAAAGGAGCCAAATGTTAAACTGTTATATCCTAATCACAGATCTTAATCTAAAAGTCTTATATAGGAACTTGAGTAGCTACCCACTTTCAGAGCTCTGTGCTTCTAAAGCTTTTTACTGAGCCTTAGGTTTATACATCTCCAGTGGGACTGGATGTCCAGGTTGTAGAATCCTTAGTGACTTCACACTGGGAATCATAAACCCATGGGTATATACCCTAGAGTTTAAGAGCATTATTTGTGGTTAAATATACTAGATATGACCTTTCCAAGGCTGACGTCTTGGCATCCTCAGTACATTTCTCTTTCTGACTTACTTCACTTAGTATGATAATCTCTAGTTGCAACCATGTTGCTGCAAATGGCATTATATTTTTAATGGCTGAGTAGTATTCCATTTTATATATATATATATATTATATATATATATATATATCTCACATCTTCTTTATGCATTCATCTGTTGATGGACATTTAGGTTGTTTCCATCTCTTGGCTATTGTAACTAGTACTGCTATGAACATTGGGGTTCGTGTATCTTTTCGAATTACAGTTTTGTCTGGATATATGCACAGGGGTGGGATTGCTGGATCATATGGTAGTTCTATTTTTAGTTTTTTGAGGAACCTCCATACTGTTCTCCATAGTGGCTGTACCAATTTACATTCCCACTGACAGTGTAGGAGGGTTCCCTTTTCTCCACACCCTCTCCAACCTTTATTACTTGTGGACTTTTTGATGATCGCCATTCTGCTATATACCGGTGTGAGGTGGTAGCTTATAGTTTTGATTTGCATTTCTCTAATAATTAGCGATGTTGGGCATCTTCAGCCAGTGGCTTTGAATCCTTACATCTTTAACAAGGTGGCGTGCTCTTGTTAAGAGGCAGAGAGTTCAGAAGTTACAGCTTATGCAGCACAGAATGTACTTTATTTTAAAGATAAGAACTATGAAAAAATAATGTATCAGCATTGGCCAGGGGACAGAGAATGCTGAGTTTGAAGAGCTATTCAGCAGTCATGGGGTTCATTTTTATTAGGAGGGGGAGCTAGATTGGTTTCCTTAGGTTGGAAACTAAGGAAATAGGATTACTATTTCCTAGGATTACTAGGGAAAAAAAACCTAGGATTACTTAGGTTAGAGTGGTTCTTGACAATTATGTGGGAATTAGACAATGAAAAAATGCCATAGGTGAAATGTGACTATTGTTTTGAAGCAATTAGGTTTGAACAGCAAATCTTATGAGGGCAGTGAGTGAGAAGGGGAGCTAGAATAATTCCCGCTGAGGCACCAACTAGCTTAATTGTTTCTGCCACAGCACCACAGCAATAAACAAGGCAGCTAAACCTACCATAGGCTTGCGATGAGATTTTAGCTTTTGCGTAAGCACTTTTAAAGCACAACTTGCCTTTTCTGTACGAACAATTATGAAGGATTCAGTATAGTCAGGCTGCCCAAAGTCAGGTGTTGCTCTAATGTCTGAGTAGGAAAGAAAAAGGCCTATTTAACATTTGGCTCCCAAGGGAACATCTGTTTTAGTTTGCTTTTGTAGTGACTGAGCTAAAAGCAATATGGAAAAACCCAACATGCTAATGATCTCTAGGAGACAAACAGTGCTGCCCAGTGCCCTTCTGAGGAGGGTCTAGATTGCAAGAAGTTCTTAACAAATTTGCTATTTTAAATTTAGGGCTTGAATATGGGAAATGCAAAATGAGAGAGTTATCACAGGTGAGATATGAACATACATAAAGATCAGAGCATAAGTAATGGGTGTCTAAAGATAAGAAAATCGTTACAATCTTTGTAAGATGGACAATTTAAAATAAAAATTTTAAAGTAACAATAATTACTAGGAATCCTAAGTTAGAAGTAAAGAATTTTTGTTTAAAAATGATTCAAAAGTATGACAAAAACCAAAAAAAAGGTATCCAAAGATCATTCTTTTTCTGAACTGTCATTAACAAACTCTTTTACTAATTCACATGCCATATATATATATATACACACACACATACATACACACATGCACATATAATTAAATGATAAATTTATAGTTTTATAAGGCATATATATCACATTAAACTTACCATCTTAATAAAACTACAGCAATTTCCTTGAAAACCCAACAAAACAATTACCTTACATATTTGTATGTCTTTGCAACTACTATTTGAGTACTCATTTAATTACAACTTTTAACCAAAGAAACTAACTTCTGTTCCCTCTCAGGCACAGAGAAAACTGGAAAGGAAGCAAAGGAGCACTGTCTGCCATACTCAGGTACCTAGCAGCAGACCACAGCTCTACAAGGATGTCTGCTTGTGTACCACCAGCTCACATGCCACATTCATTCATTCTGCATGTCTGTAACATAGCAAATAGTACCCTGTATGCTAATATGACCCAAAGGCATTGGTATATCCTTATTAATTCACTAACTGATGGTCACTCTCTAAAGAATAAAAACAGGAGACAAGGGCAGATATATTAAAATTATGCTTGCTTGTTTTATATTCTCTTACTTTTTAGTTTTGATCTGCCAAGAAATTGGACATCCAAAGGTTATTTATTAACTCAATTAGTCCAAGGTCTCTCTCAAAGCCAATTTAGGATCTTGGTATTATGATTTAAGTTGATGCTATAAAATAATAGTCACTGCTGATATCAAAAAGATTGTCAGACAGATGATATTATGAAATTTATATAGACAGTGGAAATAGAGTAACTAGTTTTTAACATTTTTTGAAATTCTTAAGAGCAAATACTTTTAAAAGATATAATTATAACTCAGTGTAGTTGGACATACAAATTTCTTACGCTTTTATGTTATTAAATAATTACTAATGTAAGCTTAAACAAGACTAGTAAAAGATTTAGGGAGTCCAGATTAATATGGATTTCTATGAATAAACAAATCCAGGTCTTGCAAAAGTTAGAATATTAGCTAACATGATTTTTTACCCTGTTAAAAACAGAGAAAACTTATTATTGTTTTCAAATCAAAATTGTCAAACCGGTAGATTCAAAGTGTATGGAATTAAATCTTTCTTTTCTTGAATTCTATTCATATGAAAGAGGATTAGCTTCCTAAGTCAATCAAAATAGAAGCTCCTTTACTTTTAAAGGGCTTTATAATTTATAAATTCTCTTGGAGGTAGGCAAAGACACACCAATCTATTTGTTTAGAAACTTGTTTAGAAATTAGATTTCTATTAGAAATTAATTTCTATTTGTTTAGAAATTAGATTTGTCAGAGTTCTCCAGAGAAACAGAGCCAATAGGATGTGGACCTATACGGAGATTTATTATATGGAACTGTTTCACACAATTATGGAAGCTGCAAGTACCAATCTGCAGTGTGGGGCAGCGGGCTGGAAACCCAGGAGAGCTGATGGTACAGACGAAGTCGGCAGACAGTCTGCTGGCAAACTCCGTCTTGCTCAGGGAGGCCACTCTTTTGGTCTATTCAGGTCTTCAACTGATCGGATGAGGCCTACCCACATTATGATGGGCAGTCCAGATTTAAATATTAATCTCATTCCAAAGCACCCTCCAAGACAACAGAAAATTAACCATTATGTACCCATACAATGAGAAAATCTTATCAAACTCTCAGGAAAGCTAGGTAATTATAGAGGGATATAGAGCTGAACTTCTACTTTATGATATGCTATTTTTCCATACTTGTTCAGTCCATCTGTAAGTTGAGCTAGGGGTTCAGCTTTCAGATTTATTGACACCTTGCTGTTGGGTCACAAAGCCTTCCCTCATATCTTGACATTGCTCATTTGTATTTGTATGTTCTTCTGTAGAACTTCCCTATTTCTTTTACTAGAGAATGGAGGAATAGTCTTGTACTTAGAACCTTTTCAATTTCTTAGGATGTCATGAAGCTAAGGACAAGCCAGAAGCAATCATTCTTATTCCATCTGCATTCCCAAGACACATGTTTAGATACATTTATACAATTGCTATACAATTAGAGTTCTTTATTTTTCAAGTCATAAAAAAAGTTTCAATTTTTTTCTTTGCCAACATTTCCCTCCCATCTGATAGCAGATGTGTCTGAGTTAGATATAACCTATGGTGTTCACAAATAACAAATTCCTGTGGCTAGTTAATCTCCAGTAATTAACGGCAACCAAAAGAAGCTGTCTGATGGGGCTTCTGAGATGCTGGTGTGAGTAGCCAAATAAATTTGAAAAGAACACAATTGGGAGATTCACACTTTCTGATTTCAGAACTTACTACAAAGCAGCAAGACAATGTGGTCCTGGCATAAAGAAAAACATACAGATCAATGAATTGAGAGTCTAGAAGCAAACCCTTGTGTTTATAGTCAATTGATTTTCAACAAAGGTAATTCAGAGGGGGAAAGAACAGGCTTTTCGACAAATGGTGCTGGGACAACTACGTATCAACATGCAAAAGAGTGTAGTTGGACTCTTCTCATATCATATACAAAAATGACCTCAAACTGGTCATAGACCGAAACATGAGGGTTAACACTATAAAATTCTTAGAAACATAGGGGTGAGTCTTCATTACCTTGGGATAGACAAAGCCTACTAAAATGTGACATTGAAAGCACAAGTGAAAAGGGAAAAAAGTAGATAAACTGAACTTTATCAAAATTAAGAACTTTTGGGCTTCCCTGGTGGTGCAGTGGTTGAGAGTCCGCCTGCCGATGCAGGGGACACGGGTTCGTGCCCCGGTCCGGGAAGATCCCACATGACGCGGAGCAGCTGGGCCCGTGAGCCATGGCTGCTGAGCCTGCGCGTCCAGAGCCTGTGCCCCGCAACGGGAGAGGCCACAACAGTGAGAGGTCCACGTACCGCAAAAAAAAAAAAAAAATTAAGAACTTTTGTGCTTCAAAGGGCATCATCAAGAAAGTGAAAAGAAAACACACAGAGTGGGAGAAAGCAAAAATCACATAGTAGGTGAAACACTGAGCCTTGGATTTTGCCTTTGGGCAAGTTGATTGCCTGAAAATTACCAAAGAGAACAGTTTGCCCCAGAGGAGCAGAAGGGAATTTCAGTTATTTCTTGCTCTAGTTCAGGTCCCTATCATCGGCAGCCTCTTAACTGGGTGCCCCATCCATCTGCCACATGGGTGCCAAAATTATCATAACAAAACACAGATGTTTGCCATCCCTCTGTTTAGCAGCCTGGATGGACTCTATATTGCCAGTAGAATTAAATCCAAATGACTTATAAAAATGGCATTCAAGGCTCTTCACAATCTAGCCCCTATGAACTCAGGCAGCTACATCTCCACCAGAACTCCAGCCCCACCTGCTCTTCCCTGGATGCCATCACCTGAGCTCCTCTTTCTATCACAGTTCCCTCTACCTGGATGCTCTCTCCTTCTCTGCAAGGAAAACCTCCGCTCAGCCTTCAAATGTTATCTCTTCCGTGAAGCCTCCCCTGATTTGCTCATCAAAGCAAGTCACTTCCTTACTTGTATTCCCAAAGCGTTTCGTACTTACTTCCATTCCATTACTTAGCACTTACCACATCGTATGGCAATCATTTGGCTGCTTTTCTCTCACCCTGAGGCCAGGGGCAGTGACTGTGTTGTCTCTGTACCCTCTAGTGCCTATCTTCTGATTTGGCTCCGAGAAGCTTCTCAATTCGTATTTGGTCAATGAATGTGTCATCCATCACAGGGACATTGATCAGTGAGCGTTTTTCAGTGTCTATACTAACACTGCAGGTGAAAAAAAAAAAAAAGAGTTTATAGTCTGGCGGAGGTTAAAAGAAGTAAATATGAATAGCATAAACTATACAGCAAGCTAAAAGCCATAAGAGAATTATGAAGCAAATATTACGGGGTCAGGTAAGGGAGAATGAATCCTAGGGAAAATTCTAAAGATTTCTACAGTTAGCCATGGGGGCCAGGTGATGGTAGGGAAGGGGCAGCCGAGGAGCTGTTTACAAATTGGACGCCAGCCAATGTTGACAATTTCAATAACTTTCAGTGTCATAGTCTATTGCTGAAATTAAAAGTCAGGGGTATTAGGGATTTTATAAAAGGGTTTCCCTCCCTGGGAACTCCCTCCACTTATACAGACAATATAACGGGAGTGCTTCCTTTGGCTGTCAAGGCGACCTTCCACTTGTTGGGGAAGGGTTGCTCTCACGGAGACTCCTGAGTCTGTCCACACTGCAACAGGGGCTTCCTTATTGTCCCCAAAACTTTCAGCTTTGGTTAGTGGCAAAGCCTGGAACTTCTGGACCACTGTCCCCACCTTGATCTGATATTTCTATGACTACACTGGCCTGAGTGGAGGAAGGAGCAAAGAAAGCTTCACTCCTACAGCTCCACCACCACTAGACTTTCGGGCTGAAACACCTCAAGCTTCTCAGCTCTGGCTGCACTGAGGAAATTTGAAAGAGCACCTATGCCCAAATCCTAGGCCCCGGAGAGTCTGAAAGAATTGATCTGGGCTTGTTAGAGTCACCTGAGAGCTTTTACATGGCACAATGCCCAGGCTCTACTTGAGACCCATTAAATTAGAACTTCTGGGGGTGGGGCCCAGGCACTGATGTACTTTAAAGCTTCCCCAGGTGAGTTTATGGCTAGCTGGGACTAAGAACCCCTGGTATAGCCCACACCTTCACCCCTAGAGGGACTAAAGATGGGCTACTTGGACTGGAATGGAGTAGGGAGAGGGCTGGGGTATGAGCTTATAGAAAAGGGGACACCTGGGTGGGATTCAGGTAGAGGGAAGCCATCCCCTGAACCTATTCACATCTGTATAAGTGTCCTTTCATTAAACTCTCCTCAATTACCTTGTTTGAGTGAGTCACCTTTTCCTGCTAGATTCGAACTGATATAGTTGCCCCCACCTTGACAAGGTTGCAAAAATCACTGAAGGTCAGTTTGCCATGCGCAGATGCTCTAAGACTACATGTGGAAAAGACCTGGATCAGGAGAGCTGTTAAGAGCCACGCATGTTGAGAGACAGCTACTCCAGCCACCCCCTCCCCTGAGCCTCTCTCACACTCTCATCTCTGCTGCTTCTGACTCTGCTCTCTCCTTGCTGCCCCCAAATCTGCAGCCCCAATGCCGGCAGAGGGCACCTGGTCAGCCTCCATCTCAGGTCCTGGCCGACCTGGTGCAGTGGCTGCCCCCCCCTCCAACCCCACCCAGAGCAGCGCCTCGAGGTCCCCTGGGCAGAGGACTACAGGCAGGGCAGTGCCATCTAGGAGGAAGCACAAGACCAAACTGTGATTGACATTCCCGGGACACAGAGCCATCACTATCCGTTAGCCTGATGGATTTCAGACATTATTTTCTTTTTTGCGGATTAATAAATTACACAAAATGCATAAAACTGGATGCAGATGAATACATTTTTACAAATGTGTACACCTGCGTAACCACCACTCAGAAGATAACAAAATTTCCAGCGCCCCAGGAGGCTCTCTTACACCCCTCCCAGTCAGCCTGCCCCCACAAGGGCAAACGCTATTTTGCCTTCTTTCACTAGAGATTAATTTTGCTTATTCTTGAACTCCACGTCAATGAAATCACACCCTATGTACTCTTCCGGGTCTGGCTTCTCTTGCTCAATATTACGTCTGTGAGATTCAGCCATGTTAGTGCATGAAGCAGGAGTGTGTGTTTTTCATTGCTGTGTGGAATTTCGTTTACAAATGTGTCACAATTTATTTATCCATCCTACTCTTAATAGACATTTGGGTTGTTAACAGATTGGGGACTATCACGCATAAAGCTGCTATGAACATTTTCCAGTGCATCGTTTGGTGAACATAAGCACTCATTTCTCTTGGGAATATACCCAGGAGTGGAACTGCTGGGTCATAGGGTAGACATAGAAGATGCTGCCAATTTTCCAAAATGACTGTACCAACTTACACTCCCACCAGCAATACCTGAAAGTTCTACTTGCGCCACTCTCTCATTAATACTTGATATTATCAGCTGTCCTAATTTTAGCCATTCTGGGAAGGGTATGGTTATACATCATTGTGGTTTTAATTCACATATTTAGTATACTATTAAAGAAACTAGTGAATTTATAAAACAGAGATATCAAGGAGTTTTTTATGTTGTTGCCACTGTCAGGGAGGAAGAAATTGTCATCTATCCTTTTAGGTTCTTCTGGATGGTCTAAGAATTAAACTGACATGTGACAGATTAACAGGAGAAAATCAAACAGAAGTTTAATAACATCTATATGTTGGGGCCCAGGGAAGCTCACCCCAAAATATGCAGCAATGACATACTGATTATTTTGAATTAAAGTTACTTAATAAACAGTCATTACAAGAGGGACACTCTGACCCTCCTTTCTGTCTCCCTGAAAGCAGGGAATAAATCTCCCATGTGAAAGGTGCACCCCTGCATCTGGAGGTAGAAGGACACCCTTATCCCCAGAGGTGGGGGAATTACAGGCCTAGAAGCCTCTGGAAACAAACCTTCTTACTTCTTTAACTTACTACCCCAAGCCCACATTCTGTTTTTTGTTTTTGTTTTTTTTTTTTTCCCTTGCGGTACGCGGGCCTCTCACTGCTGTGGCCTCTCCCGCTGCGGAGCAACAGGCTCCGGACGCGCAGGCTCAGCGGCCATGGCTCACGGGCACAGCCGCTCCGTGGCATGTGGGATCTTCCCAGACCGGGGCACGAACCTGTGTCCCCTGCATCGGCAGGTGGACTCTCAACCACTGCGCCACCAGGGAAGCCCCCACATTCTGTTTTGATTCTTCACTAATTGGACACCCAAAACCCAAGTTTCTTTGTCCTGTCAATTCCTCACAAATTTATTGTCTCTTTGTCTAAAAAGTATAAAAGCTGCCTGCTTCGGCCACTTCTTAGGTCCCATTTCCACGAGACCTCTGTGTGCACGAATTAAAATTTGTTGTTTTTTCTCCTGATAATCTGTCTTGCATCAATTTTGTTATTAGTCCAGCCACAAGAACTCAAAGAGGGGTAGAGGGGGAAATTTCCCCCTCCCCAACATACACATGGGAGAGACTCAGGAAAACTAACTCTCCAAGATGGCCAAAACCCTCGCCTTAAATACCACCTGTGGTTAAAGACAAAAGGAGATGTTGGCGGGGAGTGGTTTAGAACTTCAGAAAGGAGGAAGGCACTCCATATGAAGATGCAAAAGAAAATGTTTGGTAAATAAACGTGGGCTGGGCCACGCAGGGACAATGGGACACAGAGTGGACTCTGATCTTTATGCTTTTACAATTCAAGTAAAAAAAAATGACGGAGGCAGAGTCAAGATGGTGGTGGGGGAAGATGCCGAGTTAGCGTCTCCCCACAACTAGGGCTCCTGCCGGCCACTGGGCGGGGTCTCTGATGCCCAAGGAACCTCAGAGTGAACTGGTAGGACGTAGCGGGACTGAGAGGGGGAGGAGAAGTGGAGGCCAGACAGGATCTTCGCCCCTGAGGCCAGGGAGATCAGGAGAGGCAGGCAGGCGGGACTCTCCAGGAAGAGCGGGAGAGAAGCAGAGGGCGATTGCCTGGCCCACTCCGGCCAGGGAGCCTGCTGAGCTCCCAGGCCAGTACCCCGCCCTCCAAAGCCTCATCCAGGCCGCATGGGTCCTGGGGGCATAGGAGGGAGGCCGGGGAGATCAGGAGAGACAGGTGGGAGGAGCCATCCTGGAGGGGCGGGAGAGGCGTGGAGGGCGACTGCCCTGCCCACTTGGGCATGGGGCGCCTGCTGATCTCCCAGGCTGGTTCCCTGCCCTTCAAAACTCCCTCCAGGCCATGTGGGTCCTTGGGGACATAGGAGGGAGGCTGGGGAGATCAGGAGAGGCAGGAGGGAGGGCCCTCCCAGACCGGAGGAGAAGGAAAAGAGAGAAGGGCATTTGCCCCGCCCACTCGAGCCCAGGAAGCCTGCTGGGCTCCCAGGTGAGGTCCCCTGCCCTCTGAGACCAGGGGTCGGGGGCACGCCTGGGCCCGTTCTGTTCCTTGAGCCTAAGCCCCACCGTCTGCAACCTCCAGGGCCTTTTCCAGCCCTGTGGGTCCTGAGCATTGGCCCCATTCACCACCCAAACCTCACCCTTTCTTAGTTCCCGCCCTCCATAGCCAAGGCCTCCCCACCCCCCACCCCTTTTTTTTCTTCCTTTTTCCTCCTCCTCTTTTTTACTATTGTGGTACTGATGTACCTTCCGGTTGTTGATTCATCTATATTTTTATTTTTATATTCTTCTTAACATATCTGCTGGTTCCCTAGTCTAATTTTATTCCTTACTTTGTTATTGTTTTTTTGTTTTTTTTTGCCACCCCAGGTGGCTTGCAGGATCTTGGTTCATGAGCCCAGGGTTGGGCCAAAGCTCCTGCGGTGGGAGCTCCGAGTCCGAACCACTGGACTAACAGAGAATCTCAGACCCCAGGGAGTATTCATCGGAGTGAGGTTTCACGGAGTTCCTCCTCTCAGCTCCAAGACCAAGCTCTACCCAATAGCCTACAAACTCCAGTGTTGGAAGCCTCAGGCCAAACAACCAGTAAGACAGGAACACAATCCCACTCATAAAAAAAAAAAAGGGGGATGACAAAAAAATATGTCGCAGATGAAGGAGCACAGTAAAAACCTACAAGAACAAATAAATGAAGAGGAAATAGGCAGTCTACCTGAAAAAGAATTCAGAGTAATGATAGTAAAGATGATCCAGAATCTTGGAAATAGAATGGAGGCATGGACTGAGAAAATACAAGAAATGTTTAACAAAGATCTAGAAGAACTAAAGAATAAACAAACAGAGAAGTATCAGAAAAAATAGACTTTAACATAAAGACTGTTACAAGAGATAAGGAGGGACACTACATAATGATCAAGAGATCAATCCAAGAAGAAGATATAACAATTATGTTTATGTACCCAACATAGGAGCACCTCAATACATAAGCAAATGCTAACAACCATGAAAGGAGAAACTGACAGTAACACAATAATAGTAGGACTTTAACACCCCACTTACACCAATGGACAGATCGTCCAAACAGAAAATAAATAAGGAAACACAAGCTTTAAATGACACAAGAGACCACATAGATCTAATAGATATTCATAGAATATTCCACCCAAAAGTGGCAGAATACATTTTCTTCTCAAATGCACATGGAACATTCTCCAGGATAGATCACATCTTGGGTCACAAATCAAGCCTCAGAAAATTTAAGAAAATTGAAATCATATCAAGCATCTTTTCTGCCTACAACGCTATAAGACTGGAAATCAATTACAGGAAAAAAACTATAAAAAACACAAATGCGTGGAGGCTAAACAGTGCGCTACTAAATAACCAAGAGATCAATGAACAAATCAAAGAAGATATTAAAAAAACACATAGAAACAAATGACAATGAAAACACAACGATCCAAAACCTATGGGATGCAACAAAAGCAGTTCTAAGAGGGAAGTTTATAGCAGTACAATCCTACCTCAAGAAACAAGAAAAATCTCAAATAAACAATCTAACCCTACACTTAAAACAACTAGAGAAAGAAGAACAAAGAAAACCCAAAGTCAGTAGAAGGAAAGAAATCATCAAGATCAGAGCAGAAATAAATGAAATAGAAATGAAGAAAACAATAGCAAAGATCAATAAAACTAAAAGCTGGTTCTTTGAGAAGATAAACAAAATTGATAAACCCTTAGCCAGACTCATCAAGAAAAAAAGGGAGAGGACGGAAATCAATAAAATAGAAATGAGAAAGGAGAAGTCACAACTGACACCGCAGAAATACAAAGGATTATAAGAGACTACTACAAACAACTATATGCCAATAAAATTAACAACCACGAAGAAATGGACAAATTCTTGGAAAGGTACAATTTTCCAAGACTGAACCAGGAAGAATTAGAAAATATAAACAGACCTATCACAAGTAATGAAATTGAAATTTTAATTAAAAATCTTCCAACAGGGCTTCCCAGGTGGCTCAGTGGTTGGGAGTCCCCCTGCCAATGCAGGGGACGTGGGTTTGTGCCCCGGTCCGGGAGGATCCTGCATGCCGCGGAGCGGCTGGGCCTGTGAGCAATAAAAAGAATAAAATACCTAAGAATAAACCTGCCTAAGGAGGTGAAAGACTTGTACTCAGAAAACAATCAAAGATGACATAAACAGATGGAGACATATACCATGTTCTTGGATTGGAAGAATCAATATTGTGAAAATGATTATGCTACCCAAAACAATCTACAGATTCAATGCAATCTCTATCAAACTGTCAATAGCATTCTTCACAGAATTAGAACAAAAAATTTTACAATTTGTTTGGAAACACAAAAGACCCCAAATAGCCAAAGCAATCTTGAGAAAGAAAAACGGATTTGGAGGAATCAGGCTCTCTGACTTCAAACTATACCACAAAGCTACAGTAATCAAGACAGTAGAGTACTGGCACAAAAACAAAAATATAGATCAATGGTACAGGATAGAATGACCAGAGATAAACCCACACAAAGGCGCACCTAATTTATGACAAAGGAAGCAAGAACATATAATGGAGAAAAGACAGTCTTTTCGATAAATGGTGCTGGGAAAACTGGATAGCTACATGTAAAAGAATGAAATTAGAACACTCCCTAACATCATGCACAAAAATAAACTCCAAATGGATTAAAGACTTAAATGTAATACCAGACACTATAAAATTCTTAGAGGAAAACATAAGAAAAACACTCTTTGACATAAACCACAGCAAGATCTTTTTTTGACCCACCTCCTAGAGTAATGGAAATAAAAACAAAAATAAACAAATGGGACTTAAAAGCTTTTGCACAGCAAAGGAAACCATAAACAAGACCAAAAGATAACCTTCAGAATGGGAGAAAATATTTGCAAATGAAACAACAGACAAAGGATTAGTCTCCAAAATATACAAAGAGCTCATGGAGCTCAATATCAAAAAAACAATCCAGTTAAAAAATGGGTGGAAGACCTAAATAGACATTTCACCAAGGAAGACATACAGATGGCCAAGAGGCACATGAAAAGCTGCTCAACATCACTAATTATTAGAGAAATGCAAATCAAAACTACAATGAGTTATCACTTCACACCAGTCAGAATGGCCATTATCAAAAAATCTAGAAACAATAAATGCTGGAAAGGGTGTGGTGAAAAGGGAACCCTCCTGCACTGTTGGTGAGAATGTAAATTGATACAACCACTATGGAAAACAGTATGGAGGTTCCTTAGAAAACTACAAATAGAACTACCATATGAGCCAGCAATCTCACTACTGGTCATATACCCTGAGAGAAGCATAATTCAAAAAGAGACATGTACCACAATGTTCATTGCAGCTGTATTTATAATAGCCAGGACATGGAAGCAACCTAAGTGTCCATCAACAGATTAATGGATAAAGCAGATGTGGCACATATATACAATGGAATATTACTCAGCCAAATATGCATATGGCTGATTCGCTTTTTTGTGCTACAGGAACTAACACAGTATTGTGAAGCAATTATACTCCTATAAAGATTTATTTTTTAAAAATGAGGGGCTTCCCTGGTGGCGCAGTGGTTGAGAGTCCGCCTGCCGATGCAGGGGACACGGGTTTGTGTCCCAGTCAGGTAAGATCCCACATGCCGCGGAGCGGCTGGGCCCGTGAGCCATGGCCGCTGAGCCTGCGCGTCCGGAGCCTGTGCTCCGCAACGGGAGAGGCCACAACAGTGAGGGGCCCGCGTACCGCAAAAAAAAAAATGAGGACCAGGGGAATTAAGCACCCAAAGTCACCAAGATTTTATGAGCAGAGCCAGGCTCAGAACGTAGAACCCCCTTATTGTCGCCCAGGGCCTCTGACACAGCCTCTGATTATATGATTCTCACACAACCTCTGATGATCTTTAGTTCTGTCTGGAGGTCTCAAGGCTGAAAGGATAAAAGTCTGTCTGACCCGTGTCCGGGCTGACCCTTCATCACTTGTTGGATTCCTCAGGCAAAGCCGTGTAAATCAAAATGTTTATTTAAAAGTAAGTTATTTCAAATCAATTTTAATGCTAATTATTTTAACAGTAATTCATACTAATAGTGCATGTGGTGTGGATCATTGGAGCACCCCATAATTAGAAGGACACTCTGAAGGGTTCCAGGCAACGATTGCGAACCTTTGGGTAGGTTTCATTTTCAGAAGCAGGTGAAAACTCTCAAACTTCTCCCCAGGGAAAAAAAGCACGCATTTTCTGACAAGTCCCATCTTGCCTAATATTTCACGGGGCATATAGACTCCTTGAAGCCCAGCCCTGAACTTGATATTGTGTTCTATAGCATGTATCTCCTCCCACAGACATCCTGGACTGGACTTTTCATCTACCTTTGACAGAGATCCAGATACCAAAAACTTTATAATTTTGGACATACATCTCTTTATTTTAAACTTATTTTTATCTAATTAATAGAGATATAAAACAATGATCACGATTCTCTAAGTTTTTGGTTAGAAAAGGGAATAATAAGGAGAATTGAGTCAAGTAGTCAGTATACATGGGTCCAATGGCAGGGGGGCTTTTGCTGTCATTAGTACCAGGATGACTAAGATCTCCTATCCTAGGCAAAGAGTGAGAGGAACAAACCCAACGGATAGCACTTAAAAAAAAAAATTATTTATTTTATTTTTGGCTACGTTGGGTCTTCGTTGCTGCATGCGGGCTTTCTCTAGTTGCGGTGAGCGGGGGCCACTCCTCGTTGCGGTGCATGGGCTTCTCATTGCGGTGTCTTCTCTTATTGTGCAGCACGGGCTCTAGGGGCACGGGCTCTAGGCTCGTGGGCTTCAGTAGTTGTGGCACGCGGGCTCAGTGTTGTGGCGCATGGGCTTTGTTGCTCCGAGGCATGTGGGATCTTCCCGGACCAGGGCTCGAACCCGTTGTCCCCTGCATTGGTAGGAGGATTCCCAACCACTGTGCCACCAGGGAAGCCCCGTGGATAGCACTTTTTTTTTTTTTTTGCAGTACTTTGGCCTCTCATCATTGTGGCCTCTCCCGTTGCAGAGCACAGGCTCTGGACGCGCAGGCTCAGTGGCCATGGCTCACGGGCCTAGCCGCTCCACGGCATGTGGGATCTTCCCGGACCGGGGCACGAACCCGCGTCCCTTGCATCGGCAGGCGGACTCTCAACCACTGCGCCACCAGGGAAGCCCGGATAGCACCTTTTGATCACTTACTTTGTGCCCTGTTCTTGATGTTAGCTGCCAATCAAATGGCTCCTGATAATGACCTCGTATAACATTTGTTGTCATCTACTAAGCATTTTTTTTTTTTTTTTTTTACTAAGCATTTAAGGTGTGTGAACATCAAAGATAATTTCATTACAATAAAGTATAGTGAAAAAACATTTTAATTTAATTAGTACAGGGAAATATGCATAATCTGTTTTTCCAAGCCTGGTCAGGATGTGGTGAGCATTACGGGGTCACGGTAGCAGTTACAACTCTTGTCCCTACCTGTTAGTGCAAGGCTTCCCACTTCTTGCAAATTTCTCTCCAAATACTTCTCCATCCCTGGGAATGTTTGTCTCTCAGGGCTGGTTTTGCGGGACACAGTGTCCTACACCACTTTCTCCACCAGGTGGCAGCATTACAGTAGCAGGGACAGCCTTCAATTCACCAAGCCCTCCTCCCAGATTATGACAAAGAATTCCTTTCTCCCCTTTGCATTACCTTTAAAGAGTTCCCAAGGAGACCAAGTTTTACACCATTGTAAAGCAATTACACTCCAATAAAGATGTTAAAAAATAAAAGGAGACCAAGTTTTTTTGTTTTCTTTTTGTTTTTAGAGGATATAGCTTTCTCAGCCCCTGTCTCTCCATACAAATCAAACATTAGTCCCCTGAAAGCCAAATCTGAGTCACAGCCATAGGGCTGTATTCAGAATAGCCTTGCCCCTCTAATAGTGAAGTCTTTGCTGCTGGGTCCTTCCAGTCCCTGGGCTGGTTGAGAGCTTGGGAATAAGACAGATCTCAAATGAGTCCTACCTCTTCCCATCCCTAACTATGAGATTTTGAGCAAATTAATCTCAAAACCTCTGTGTTCTCATCTGTAAAATCGGGACAATGATGGTACCCACTTCATCATGCTGACGTGCACATTAAGTGAGACTCTATCATAGTCCCTGGCACATGGAATGCATTGATCAGTGTTAGCACTTATTATAAACATATATACCTACAAAAAAGATATAAATTATTAACAGGCGTTATTTCTGGTGGTGGGATCAGAGCGGATTTTTAATTTCTTCTTTGTTTTCCAAATTCTTTTCACTAGGCATGTATTGTTTTTATAATCAGGAAAAAAAGGCAATTAAAATACGATAGATTGTTAACTCCAGTTCCTGATGATTCCACTGAAACATTGAAATACTTTCTCCACTGCTCAATGAGCTCTGGAGGGCTGGGCCTATGTCTTATCTACTTTGGTATCTTTAACATTAAATATATCATTTGATGCCCAGTAGGTAGTCAATACTCATTTCCTGAACAAAATCTCCATGGTAATTGCTTCAGATTTTAATTTCTCAGTGTAACCGGACATCTTTTCCTTCTTCATGAATTCTTTTGTCTTACTTAGGTCCAATTTCGAATCCTTTTACGCATTTAATTGAGTCCTCTCCAAATTCTCCCCATCAAAATTCCTCTTAGACTGTTGAGTTGGTTTCAGGTGAGTTTTCAGAAAGCCTTTCACCTGAGCTCCACACAACACTTACCAGGAAGGGATATGGATGGGGTCACTGAGTTGGGATCAATCTTTTTAGTAGCTAAACAAAGACACAAGGGCTGTTTCCTTCTTGCGAGAGCACCAGAATCACAACTAACTGCTGAACAATCATCGACAGGAAGACACTGGAACTCACCAAAAAATATACCCCACATCCAAAGACAAAGGAGAAGCTGCAATGAAACGGTAGGAGGGGTCCAATCACAAGAAAATCAAGTCCCACAACCGCTGGGTGGGCGACTCGCAAACTGGAGACCAATTATACCACAGAAGTCCACCAACAGGCATGAAGGTTCTGAGCCCCATGTCAGGCTTCCCAACCTGGGGGTCCAGCAATGGGAGGAGGAATTCCTAGAGAATCAGATTTTGAAGCCTAGTGGGATTTCATTGCAGGACTTTGACAGGACTGGGGGAAACAGACATCTCACTCTTGGAGGGCACACACAAAGTAGTGTGCATATCGGGACCCAGGGGCAGGAGCAGTGACCCCATAGGAGACTGAACCAGACATACCTGCTAGTGTTGGAGGGTCTCCTGCACAGGCAGGGGGTGGCTGTGGCTCACCATGGGGACAAGGACACTGGCAGCAGAACTTCTGGGAAGAACTCACTCCTTGACGTGAGCCCACCCAGAGTCTGGCATTAGCCCCACCAAAGAGCCAGAGAGGCTCCAGTGCTGGGTCATCTCAGGCTAAACAACCAACAGGGAGGGAACCCAGCCCCAACCATCAGCAGACAAGCGGATTAAAGTGTAACTGAGCTCTGCCCACAAGAGCAACACCCACTTCTACCCACCACCAGTCCTTCCCATCAGGAAGCTTGCACAAGCCTCTTAGATAGCCTCATCCACCAGAGGGCAGACAGCAGAAGCAAGAAGAACTACAATTCTGCAGCCTGTGGAAGGAAATCCACATTCACAGAAAGACAGACAAAATGAAAAGGCAGAGGACTAGGTACCACATGAAGGAACAAGACAAAACCCCAGAAAAACAACTAAATGAAGTGGAGATAGGCCACCTTCCAGAAAAAGAATTCAGAATAATGATAGTGAAGATGATCCTCGGAAAAAGAATGGAGGCAAAGATCGAGAAGATGCAAGAAATGTTTAACAAAGACCTAGAAGAATTAAGAACAAATACATAGAAGAATTAAAGAACAAACCAACAGTGATGAACGATACAATAACTGAAATGAAAAATACACTAGAAGGAATCAATAGCAGAATAACTGAGGCAGAAGAACGGATAAGTGACCTGGAAGACAGAATGGTGGAATTCACTGTCACGGAACAGAATAAAGAAAAAAGAATGAAAAGAAATGAAGACAGCCTAAGAGACCTCTGGGACAACATTAAATGCACCAACATTCACATTACAGGGGTCCCGAAGGAGAAGAGAGAGAGAAAGGACCCGAGAAAATATTTGAAGAGATTTTAGTCAAAAACTTCCCTAACATGGGAAAGGAAATAGCCACCCAAGTCCAGGAAGCAATCTCATCTTGGGTCACAAATCAAGCCTCAGTAAATTTAAGAAAATTGAAATCATGTCAAGCAACTTTTCTGACCACAAGGCTGTGAGATTAGAAATCAATTACAGGGAAAAAAACGTAAAAAACACAAACACATGGAGGCTAAACAATACATTACTAAATAACCAGGAGATCACTGAAGAAGTCAAAGGGGAAATCAAAAAATACCTACAGACAAATGACAACGAAAACATGACGATCCAAAACCTATGGGATGCAGCAAAAGCATTTCTAGGAGGGAAGTTTATAGTAATACAATCCTATCGCAAGAACAAGAAAAATCTCAAGTAAACAATCTAACCTTACATCTAAAGGAACTAGAGAGAGAAGAACAAACAAAACCCAAAGTTAGTAGAAGGAAAGAAATCATCAAGATCAGAGCAGAAATAAATGAAATAGAGTAAAAGAAAACAATAGCAAAGATCAATAAAACTAAAAGCTGGTTCTTTGAGAAGATAAACAAAATTGATAAACCTTTAGCCAGACTCATTAAGAAAAAGAGGGAGAGGTTGGAAATCAATAAAATTAGAAATGAAAAAGGAGAAGTTACAATGGACACCACAGAAATACAAAGCATCATAAGGGACTACTACAAGCAACTCTATGCCAATAAAATGGACAACCTGGAAGAAATGCACAAATTCTTAGAAAGGTATAACCTTCCAAGAATGAACCAGGAAGAAATAGAAAATATGAACAGACCAATCACAAGTAATTAAATTGAAACTGTGATTAAAAATTTTCCAACAAACAAAAGCCCAGGACCACATGGCTTCACAGGCAAATTCTATCGAACATTTAGAGAAGAGCTAACACCCATCCTTCTCAAACTCTACCAAAAAATTGCAGAGGAAGAAACACTCCCAAACTCATTCTACTAGGCCACCATCACCCTGATACCAAAACCACACAGAGATACTATAAATAAAGAAAATTACAAACCAATATCACTGATGAATATAGATGTAAAAAATCCTCAACAAAATACTAACAAACAGAATCCAACAGCACATTGAAAGGATCATACACCATGATCGAGTGGGATTTATCCCAGGGATGCAAAGATTCTTCAATATACACAAATCAATCAATGTGATACACCATATTAACAAATTAAGGAATAGAAACCAGATGATCATCTCAATAGATGCAGAAAAAGCTTTTGACAAAATTCAACACCCATTTATGATAAAAACCCTCTAGAAAATGGGCATAGAGGGAACCTACCTCAACATAATGAAGGCCATACATATATGACAAACCCACAGTAAGCATCATGCTCAATGGTGAAAAACTGAAAGCATTTCCACTAAGATCAGGACCAAGACAAGGATGTCCACTCTTGCCACTCTTAGTCAACATAGTTTTGGAAGTCCTAGCCATGGCAATCAGAGAAGAAACAGAAGTAAAAGGAATACAAATTGGAAAAGAAGAAGTAAAACTGTAACTGTTTGTCGATGACATGATACTATACATAGAAAATCCTAAAGATGCCACCAGAAAACTACTAGAACTAATCAATGAATTTGGTAAGGTTTCAGGATACAAAATTAATGCACAAAAATCTCTGGCATTCCTATACACCAACAACGAAAATCAGAAAGAGAAATTAAGGAAACACTTCCATTTACCATTGCAACAAAAAGAATATCTAGAAATAAACCTACTTGAGGAGGTAAAAGACCTGTATGCAGAAAACTATAAGACCCTGATGAAAGAAATCAAAGCTGACACAAACAGACGGAGAGATACACCATGTTCTTGGATTGGAAGAATCAATAATGTGAAAATGACTATACTACCCAAAGCAACCTACAGATTCAATGCAATCCCTATCAAATTACCCATGGCATTTTTTACAGAACTAGAACAAAAAAATCTTAACATTTGTATGGAGACACAAAAGACCCCGAATAGCCAAATCAGTCTTGAGGGAAAAAAATGGAGCTGGAGGAATCAGACTTCTTGACTTCAGACTATACTACAAAGCTACAGTGATCAGGACAATATGGTACCAGCACAAAAACAGAAATATAGATCAATGGAACAGGATAGAAAGCCCAGAGATAAACCCACGCACATATGGTCAACTAATCTATGACAAAGGAGGCAAGGACGTACAATGGAGAAAAGACAGTGTCTTCAATAAGTGGTGCTGGGAAAACTGGACAGCTACTTGTTAAAGAATGAAATTAGAACACTTGCTAATACCATACACAAAAAGAAACTCAAAGTGGATTAGAGACCTAAATGTAAGACTGGACACTATAAAACTCTTAGAGGAAAACATAAGAAGAACACTCTTTGACATAAATCACAGCAAGATCTCTTTTGAGCTACCTCCTCGAGTAATGGAAATAAAAACAAAAATAAACAAATGGGATGTAATGAAACTTAAAAGTTTGCATAGCAAAGGAAACTATAAACAAGACGAAAAGACAGCCCTCCGAATGGGAGAAAATATTTGCAAACGAATCAACGGACAAAGGATTAATCTCCAAAATACATAAACAGCTCATGCAGCTCAATATTTAAAAAAACAAACAATCCAATCAAAAAATGGGCAGAAGACCTAAAGAGACATCTCTCCAAAGAAGACATACAGATGGCCAAGAAGCACATGAGAAGCTGCTCAACATCACAAATTATTAGAGAAATGCAAATCAAAAGTGCAATGAAGTATCACGTCACACCAGTTAGAATGGGCATCATCAGAAAATATACAAACAACAAATGCTGGAGAGGGTGTGGAGAAACGGGAGCCCTCTTGCACTGTTGGTGGGAATGTAAATTGATACAGCCACTATGGAGAACAGTATGGAGGTTCCTTAAAAACCTAAAGATAGAATTACCATATGACCCAGCAATTCCACTACTGGGCATACACCCAGAGAAAACCATAATTCGAAAAGATGCATGCACCCTAATATTCATTGCAGCACTATTTACAATAGCCAGGTCATGGAAGCAACCTAAGTGTCCATCGGCAGATGAATGGATAAAGCAGATGTGGTACAAATATACAATGGACTATTACTCAGCCATAGAATGGAATGAAATTGGGTCATTTGTAGAGACGTGGATGGATCTAGAGACTGCCGTACAGAGTGAAGTGAGTCAGAAAGAGAAAAACAAATATCATGTATTAATGCATAGATATGGAATCTAGAAAAATGGTACAGATGAACCAGTTTGCAAGGCAGAAATAGAGACAGAGACGTAGAGAACAAACGTATGGACACCAAGGGGGGAAAGTGACAGGGTGGGTGGTGGTGCTGGGATGAATTGGGAGATTGGGATTGACATGTATACACTAATATGTATAAAATAGATAACTAATAAAAACCTGCTGTATTAAAAATAAGTAAATAAAATGAAATTTTAAAAAAAGACATCAGGGCCAGGATAGCCTAGATTATGCAAAAAGATTTTAAAAGGAAATAGACTTTTCGAGAAACGTATCATATTTTAACTTGAAATCCATGGTGAAGAGGGTGGTTGACTTTTACCTATAGGGTAAAGCGTGAAGGATTGTTGATGATAAAGCTTGGCTGTTGCTCTCCTTTGGTTCCTTTGATCTTCACTTTGCATGAGTGGAACCGTCAGGATCTCTCTAGAGAGGACAGGTTCCGGCACAGTGCTGCACCAGTGTTTCTTCTAGTGAAGCAAGGGCAAAATAGATGACATCAGGCTTTGGCAGCTGATACATTTTAGTTCTTTCCACACATTGTTGATAAACCTTAGCTTCTCTCTTTCCAGGGAATTTGAATCTGATGGGGAGTCCAAAGATGATTATCACTGAGCCACCTGCAGCAGGGCCTCTGAGAGACATGGAAACTCTACAGCAGCGCCCCATCTCTTCAGAGTCTCGATATTCAATCCCTCTTTTGACCCCACGATCTACATTAGATACTTCTTCGATTAAGATGTCCAAACACTTAGACTCCTAACTGGGTCTTAAAATATTCTAAGCCAGGCTTGGGTCCAGGGCCCAGGTGGAGGTGGTGAGGGGTTTTGAGATGTGACAAGATGTGGCAATGGTGGCCCTGTCACTGACAGCTGCATCAAGATCATGTGGAAGGTGGAGGGAGAAAGGAAAGTCGGGTGCTTGCACACGTTGGTCAGGCTGGTTTCTGTCCCCAGTGACCTAAGATTTCAGTTGACATGACGCCAGAGCAGGGCTGTGTTCCCTTTGGCCCCTGCACCTGAGCCCCCGATCTTGGCAGGAATGTGAAGAAGCTCTTGCCCCCTCTGCCATGCTCTTGCATCTCACCTGGGCATGTGGCCCCCTGACAAGACAGCTCTGTCTTAAGGCAGAAATAGAGACAGAGACGTAGAGAACAAACGTATGGACACCAAGGGGGGAAAGTGACAGGGTGGGTGGTGGTGCTGGGATGAATTGGGAGATTGGGATTGACATGTATACACTAATATGTATAAAATAGATAACTAATAAAAACCTGCTGTATTAAAAATAAGTAAATAAAATGAAATTTTAAAAAAAGACATCAGGGCCAGGATAGCCTAGATTATGCAAAAAGATTTTAAAAGGAAATAGACTTTTCGAGAAACGTATCATATTTTAACTTGAAATCCATGGTGAAGAGGGTGGTTGACTTTTACCTATAGGGTAAAGCGTGAAGGATTGTTGATGATAAAGCTTGGCTGTTGCTCTCCTTTGGTTCCTTTGATCTTCACTTTGCATGAGTGGAACCGTCAGGATCTCTCTAGAGAGGACAGGTTCCGGCACAGTGCTGCACCAGTGTTTCTTCTAGTGAAGCAAGGGCAAAATAGATGACATCAGGCTTTGGCAGCTGATACATTTTAGTTCTTTCCACACATTGTTGATAAACCTTAGCTTCTCTCTTTCCAGGGAATTTGAATCTGATGGGGAGTCCAAAGATGATTATCACTGAGCCACCTGCAGCAGGGCCTCTGAGAGACATGGAAACTCTACAGCAGCGCCCCATCTCTTCAGAGTCTCGATATTCAATCCCTCTTTTGACCCCACGATCTACATTAGATACTTCTTCGATTAAGATGTCCAAACACTTAGACTCCTAACTGGGTCTTAAAATATTCTAAGCCAGGCTTGGGTCCAGGGCCCAGGTGGAGGTGGTGAGGGGTTTTGAGATGTGACAAGATGTGGCAATGGTGGCCCTGTCACTGACAGCTGCATCAAGATCATGTGGAAGGTGGAGGGAGAAAGGAAAGTCGGGTGCTTGCACACGTTGGTCAGGCTGGTTTCTGTCCCCAGTGACCTAAGATTTCAGTTGACATGACGCCAGAGCAGGGCTGTGTTCCCTTTGGCCCCTGCACCTGAGCCCCCGATCTTGGCAGGAATGTGAAGAAGCTCTTGCCCCCTCTGCCATGCTCTTGCATCTCACCTGGGCATGTGGCCCCCTGACAAGACAGCTCTGTCTTCTGCTGCCTGGAGGGTCCTCTCTGCAGATGGCTCAAACCTGGTCCTTGTGAGGCTGAAGTGCAGACACCGTCTTTCCACCCTCTGTCTCTGCCCCCAGGCACTAGGACATAAATGTCCTCTCTCAGCATTTAGGCAACAAAGGAATAAATAAGTGAAAGTCGAATCATGCAAGTCTCCTTGACAGAGGCCAAGTATCTCCGGGTTGCTAAACTTGCCCTGACACGCCTGAGCTGAGAAGTAAAGGCCAATCAAACTCACATCTAAAACCCTGGATCATAAGGAAAATTCCAGCTAACAGGGACCGTTGCCCTGACCCCTCCCCTATGATGCTTCGGCAAAGAGCTGGTCCGGGAAAAACTCTACTCGTTCAAAAATGAGTCAGCAAAAAGGAAGCTGCCAAGGATCTCTCCAAGCAGAGGAAAGGGGTAGGAAAAGCAAGTGGTAAATGCAGAATCCTCACCAGAAACACTGCCTTAGAGCAGCCAAGAGCTGTAACCCAACAACTGCCAGGCATTTAAAAAACTTAATGAAATGGTTGCCTCTAAGAAGACAGAGTACAGGGAAAAGACGGTGAGACATGTGGAGGAGAAACATGAGCTCAGGAAAAAAAAAGTGGAAAAAGAAAAGAAAATAGAAATTAGCCCAAGGAAGGAAAAACGCTGCGGAAAATGTAAGGACATAGAGGGCAGTAGTAACAAAAAGGCAGCAAAACGAAATGGAAATAAAAGGGTTTAAAAGAATCAGACAGGCGAAGTCACCTGATGTTTATTAACTGATGAAGCTCTGTGATGCACCAGGCATTATTCTAGGCACTAGTGTAGCAGAGCAAAACTTGCCCGCCCCAAAATATCTCTTTGCCATGCAGATTATTTTGAGCTGAAAACAATCGAGGCCCAAAAGACTCAGGAAGAAACTTTGATCTTCTCCTTAACTGCCTGAAAGAATTTAGATAGAGGCCCTGTTCCTGGAATAGAGCTATCACCAGGGATATCTGCAAAGAATATGGGCCAGGGGGCTTCCCTGGTGGCGCAGTGGTTGCCGGTGCAGGGGACACGGGTTCGTGCCCCAGTCCCGGAGGATCCCACATGCCGCGGAGTGGCTGGGCCCGTGAGCCATGGCCGCTGAGCCTGCGCGTCGGGAGCCTGTGCTCCGCAACGGGAGAGGCCACAACAGTGAGAGGCCCACCATCTGGTTATCAAACAGTTGCTTTTCCATCTCCATATGAATTGCCTTCCTCCCCTTTGTAGCCCCAAACCACTTCCCCCAACGTCGTCTTTTGTCTTTAGCTGAAGAGAGTACTTAAGGTGAGGCTTTCACTCATTTTGGAGAGTTACTCAGCTTTCCTGGGGCTCACCCATGTATACATGTTATTAAACTTTTGTTTGATTTTCACCTGTTAATCAGTCTCATGTCAATTTAACTCCTACACCAGCCAGAAGAACCTAAAAGGGTAGAGGAACATTTCTCCCTCCCCGACTCTGGGAATACAGCAGCTCCATAACTGACACCGGCCAGGTCCTTACGGCCCTTGAAACAAAACTGGGTCTCGTTTTCAGCTTTCTACACCATTTACGGTCGAAAATGCAAAGACCGCTGTCGAAGGATCAGGGGAATGGAAAGTGCCCACTGAACTGAGAAGGTATCTTGAGACAAAAAAATAAGGCAGGCAGCTCCATATAATCAATGGATCAGTTGATTATAGGGTAACTTACTCACAGGGTGGGATCTGGATCAGGTGGACAACAATCCAGAGCATTTACAGCTGCACTCCACACCACCGAGGGGCCACGGGGACAATTTTGTAGTTAACCTAAGATATGGGGATAGGTGCTTGGAAACAGGACATGCATTCCTAAGGCAAGATTTATGAATGGGTAATTAGTCTCATGGTGCTGGGAATAGGTCAGAAAAGGTTTTCATCATTGTTTGGGGACTAACTGAGCATAGAGGCCACCTGGTCTTAATGATTATTAAACAGTATCTATTAACTACAAAGCCCTTGGTGACACAGAAGTGATTTACTGGACAGTACAGTCCTGGGTAGGGTCAGCAGAAGGAAAGGAAACTGTAAGGTCTCAAGATGGGGTCAGTTATGCTAACAGCCATACAACCACCCAACAGAGGATCCATAGTCAAGGTATTCCATGGACCTCTCCTGCTCCCTCCCATTGACAGGCATCTGGTATGACCCAGCATTTGAATAGCCTCCTCAAAAATGAATTTTCCCAAGATTTCTAACTTTACCTTGTCATCTCCTCCATACCTTGGTCACTATTATGGGCTGAATTGTGTCCCCCCCGCTGCAGTTTATAGGATGAAGCCCTAATCTCCCCAATGTGACTGTCTTTGGAGATACGGCCTTTAGGGAGCTAATTAAGGTTAAATGAGGTCATTAGAGTGGGGCCCTGATCCAATACGACTGGTGTCCTTATAAGAAGAGGAAGAGACACAGGAATGGGTGCACACACAGAAGAGGCCAGGTGAGGACACATTGAGAAGGAAGCCAGCTACAGGCCGGGAAGAGGCTCTTAGCTGAAACCGAATTTGTGGCACCTTGATCGTGGACTCCTAGCCTGCAGAACTGTGAGAAAGTAAATGTCTGTGGTTTAAGCCACCCAGCCTGTGGTATTTTATTACTACAGCTCAAGCAATCTATGTAATACAGTCACTGAATTAGATAGATTACAATCTATCTAATACATATGCCCAGAGAGGGATCATCTCCTCTTTTTGCTTCCTGGGTAATGATCAGAACAAAAGTGGTGGTGAGCCATATAAGCTTATTTTGAAATTTTGAGATTCTACCCTGACCATTCCTAGGCATGATGTTTCCTTTTTTTCCCTAGATGCAACACCAGGCCAGGCTGGTGTGTACCCTCCTGGTGGCAGATCAACCAAAAAGGGACTGAGGGGATCCAAACTGAATTCTGGTTCAGCCACGCAGATTTTCTTCTTGGCTTGAGATGGTCCTAGAGCATAAAGATAACAGCTACTTGGTTGAGAGCCCTGCTTGGGGCTCCTCCTGGAGCAGCCCATGTAAGCACTCTTGTGGGTCTCTGTGAATTTGGTAAAAATGCCCTTGTCCCTCTCGTATGTGACCCTTCTGGACGGAAGGTCTGGGCAGGTTGTGGCGATGACTGAAGGAGAGATGAAGGTATAGGCACTGGAACAGGGTGTGCCAATTTTGCAGTGGTAGAGGAAGAACAATAACCCTGGCATCCATGGAGGGCATGCCTTGGACCCTGGAGCTGTTGAATTGCAGGGTCAGGGGTGCAATTAATGGCTCCATGTCCACAAGACCTGGCACAGTCACACTGTCTGCCTAGACCAGGCAGCAGCTGTTACTACAACCTGCCCTTCTGTGGGTTTTGTCACCCCGGTCTGAATACGATGAAAATAGGAAAATTCATGTGGGCACGGCCGCTTCTGAAGTGCCCTTCTGTCCCTGATGCTGCCAGGCGCAGCCCCAGTCACGCCTCCCAGAGCCCCCTCATACTGCTCAAACACCCGGACTGGTACAACCTCGTCTCTATCTGATGGAAACAAAATTCGCATGCTTCTTCTGACGCCCAACTCGTTATGCCATATGTGGTAATCAAGGCTGCATCAACTTGGTGACCTGTTTATGTTCCTATCCAAACCACCACAGTGGTGACCCAAATCAAACTGAACAACTAATCCCAAACTGGAGTGACCTATGCCCCCTTGGATTGTTTCTTTGTATGTGAGGGAGAAAGGGTCACAGAATGTCTCTCCAATGGGGTCTGAGTCTCAGCCCTGGAAAAGGCCTTCTCCAAGGTGATTTCTTCCTTGGGTACTCCTTCAGTCCTAGACCCACTCTTCCTGTACTTTTTTTTTTTTTTCTGTTGTGGTAAAATGAACATAAATTGTACACTTAAAATGGTTAAAATGGTAAACTTTGTGTCATTATGATGACATTCACGACATTGGATTAACCATCACCATTACGTATTTCCAGACTTTTCCATCACCCCAAACTGAAACTCTGTACTCATTAAGCAATAACTCCCCATTCCCCGTCCATCAGCCCCTGGTAACCTCTACTCTTCTTTCTGTTTCCATGAATTCACCTCATATAAGTGGAACCATATATTTGTCCTTCTGTGCTTGGCTTATTTCACTTAGCAAAACATTTTCAGGGTTTCATCCATGTTGGTGCATCTGTCAGAATTTCCTCCCTTTCTCTGGCAGAATAATATTCTGTTGTACGTATATACCACATTTTGTTTATCTGCTTATCTCTTTCTGTGCTCTTCAGAGTTTTTACCCTTTAGTGGTTAACCCTCTGTTATCAGTTAATAATTATTCATATTAAACTTTCCTCGTTCACATAGTGTAGTTCCTGTCTCCTGACTGGGACCCTGACCGACACACCTGCCTTTGGGAACTGCCTTTTTCTTCTCACTCAGTGTGACTTTGATGGGGCCAACCACGGAACCTTGTTTCCCTCATCATGCATCATACTGCCCCATCGATCTAGCAATGGTGATGAGTTTCAGGGCAGGAACATGACCCAACCAGTGCCCATCAGAATCCTTCCCCAGGATGGATGGGTGAATATGGGAATCCTCATGGGATTGCTTCTCTGGAGTTCTTGCAGTCACATTCCCAGACACGTACAGGAGGCTTATCTTGTGGCAGGATAAACTGAGACCGATATTCAAAGAGAACTAGAGATGGAAATGAGAAATGAAGAGGTTTCTGATATACCTAGAGGCAGTATAGCTGGAGAAGAAGGTCAGCATTTAAGGAAGTGGGGGAGTCGATAAGAACGGTGCGAAAGGGCAGCCAGACAGCAGAGGAAGCATCAGGAGCTGGTGGTATCCTGCTATTGTGATCAAGACAGGATCTTTCCTTTTTCTTCTTTTTTTTTTAACATCTTTATTGGAGTATAATTGCTTTACAGTGTTGTGTTAGTTTCTGCTGTATAACCAAGTGAATCAGCTATATGTATACATATATCCTCACATACCCTCCCTCTTGCATCTCCCTCCCACGCTCCCTATCCCATCCCTCTAGGTGGTCACAAAGCACCAAACTGATCTCCCTGTGCTATGCAGCTGCTTCCCAGTAGCTGTCTATTTTACATTTGGTAGTGTTGTATACGTCCATGCCACTCTCTCACTTTGTCCCAGCTTACCCTTCCCCCTCCCCGTATCCTCAAGTCCATTCTCTACGTCTGTGTCTTTATTCCAAGACAGGATCTTTTAAGAGAAAGGAAGGGGTGGGAGTTCCCTGGTGGTCCAGTGGCTAGGAGTTGGGCTTTCACTGCCATGGGCCTGGGGTTCAATCCCTGGTCGGGGAACTGAAATCCCGCAAGCCACGCGGCGCAGCCAAAAAAAAAAAGAGAGAAAGAAGGAAGGGGGTTAAAAAATGGGCTGGAGAATGGCCCCTGGACTGGGCGCTAGCTGATGGTGGGCCCCAGTGAGAGCAGTGTGGGCAGAGCACTCTGGTTTAGCACCGTGGGCCTCTCCCTCTCTGTCTCTGGGACCCTCGAGGGCCCTAGTCTCAGGCCATGCTTGCTGCTCCTTAAAGGTGCTCTCAAGCTTCCCCAGCTCATCCTTTTGACCAAGTCTGACTGATTCTCCCAAATTCAGCTCGAGCTCAGTTCTTCAGAGAGGCCCAGCAGGCCAGCTTCTTGATCCAAAGAGGAGGAGCGATTCCCGCGGCACTCGGTGTGTTCTTTCCTCGGTCAATCACTTATCACGCTGTTGCCTTCGCAGGCTTGTCTCGTGCTCCAGCCTGTGGACTCCTTTAAATCAGGGACTTTGGTTTATACATCTCTGTGTTCCAAGCACTCAGCACAGGGCCTGGCTTTGAAAGGAGCTCAGTGCACACAAATGGCTCAATGTCTGCAGGGGCGCGCTTGTGATTCTTCTGTGAGAGGAGAATGCGATCTGGTTGCCATGGCGCTGAGAGAGAGATTTCTCCACCTGCTGTTTCCAAAAGGAACAAGTCACAGTGAGCTGACTGCATTTGGGCATCTGGCCAGCAGGATCTGCAGAATCCAGCAAGATGGATGCGGTGCTAACTCTGAGATGGCTGAGACACTTTTCCAGCTATGCAGACCTTTCTGCCCTTTTCGCCCAGGCAGGTAAGCTGTCAAGTACCAACAAAGAATTGCCTTCTTTCTGTCCTTGGCAGATTTAAAGGGCTCTTCTTTTGCCAATATTCCCTTAGCTCTCATGGCAGTTTTTTCTCTCCCCTTGCACTGTTCTTTCTACCTCCTTGCCCACTGTTACCCTAAGACAGGGGCTTCCAAACTATAGCCTGTGGGCCAAATCCTCAGAGGACCTCAGTCTTTTCCTAAAGGCTGTCTTCACCTGATTGGATGAGGCCCACCCACATGGTGGAGATTTACTTTACTCGAAGTCGACTGCTTTAAATGTTAATCTCATCTAAAAAATTCCTTCATAGCCACTTCCAGATGTGTTGGACCAAATACCTGGACACTGTGGCCTAGCCAAGGTGACATAAAATTAAACATCACACTGTATGACCCAGTGCTGGTCAACAGGATGTCAGCAGAGGTTGCTGAACAGGGAGGGCTCCTGAAGAGGGAGGCAGCTATGCTTGCCCACGTTCTGTTATTTCTTCCTCACCCTTCCTGCCCAAGAGGTGAGCCTGGTGATTGGCACTTCACTAGCCATCTTGAACTCGCCCTGGAAAAGTCAAGAGAAGCTCAAAGAACTCAAGAACTCAATATCCTCAAGCCTCGCATCTGCCCTGGACTTGTCACCTTTGGGCTTCTTCTTAGATGAGAGAAAAATAGAGCACTGGGTTATTATGCCTGTTTTCATGTCTCTGTTACTTGCGGCCAGAAGCAATTCCTGACTAATACTCTCTGCTTCTTGGCCATTCAGACCTCTCTCAGGTCTGAGCATTCTTGAGCCTGGCCCCCAGGCTCCCACTGAGACTCCCGGATGTCCCTCCAGTAGGTGTCCTGTCATTTGGGCTAGCCTGAATGGCATCTTGTTTGTATCCAAGAACTCTCCCCGGTATAAAGCATAAGCCAGGTGGGAAGGACTAAGGGGATTAGGGGCATGATGGGGGTGAGGGGGCAGTGGAGATGAAAGAAAATGTTCCAGGTAGAGATATGAGTATGTGCAGAGGCCAAAGGTCAAAGACCATGCCTCCTGCAGGATAGTAAGGCTGGATCATAGAGTGCAAGGGTGGACTGGCTAGAGTGAGGCTGAGAGGTAGGCTACGGTGAGAATGGATTTTAACCCCAAGGGTAAGGGGAGTCGTGGGCAGGTTCTATGTGTGTATCTATAGGTCACATGACCATATTTCCAAACTGGGAAGCTCACTGTAATTGTAGCAAGGAGAAAGGATTACAAGGGGCTAGTCTGAAGACAGCAACCTGTTGCAGGGATGCAGGTAAGGAATGATGGAGGCCGTGGGGAAAGAAGAAACGAATTTTAGAGAGGTTTGGAGATAAAAGAGTCAAGAACTATATTTGAAGGGTAAAGGAGAAAAAAGATGTCAAGTTCAGAATCAAGAATTCTGTCTTGATGAATGGATAAAGATGTGGTATATATACACAATGCAGTATTACTCAGCCATAAAAAAGAATGAAATATTGCCATTTGCAATAACATAAGTGGACTTAACTAAGTTAAGTAAGACAGAGAAGGACAAGATTATATGATATCACTTATACATGGAATCTAAAAAATAATATGAATGAATTTATTGACAAAACAGACACAGACTCACAGAAAACAAACTTATGGTTACCAAAGGGGAAAGGTGAGGGGAGGGATAAATTAGGAGTTTGGGATTAACATACACACACTACTATATATAAAATAGACAAATAACAAGGATTTACTGTATAGCACAGGGAACTATACTCAGTATCTTATAAACTTACAACGGAAAAGAATCTGGAAAAAAATATATATATACACAATTGAATCACTTTGCTGTATACCTGAAACTAACATAATACTGTAAATCAACTATACTCCAATAAAATAAAGAATTCTGTCTTGAGCACCCAGATGGATACCATTTTTTCCCTCCAGCAGGCAGTTTAGCATCCTCACACCACACCCCTGTACCTGTGGAAGTGTTCTCGGACCAAAGAACAGACCATCTCTCATCTCTCCCCTGGAGTCACAATGGTCACAGCCTTTCAAATGGTCTCAGGCTGCATCATCAAAGGTACGGAGTTCAGAACAAGGCAGGCGATGCTCCTGCCCTCTTGACTCTGGTTAGAACATATACCAGGTGTATTGTGTCTAGTCTTGGTCCCTAACCACAAAGAGAAGTTTAACAACTGGAGCTTGTCCAGGTAAGGCGACCGTCAGGAAACCACAGCAATGAGGGCGTTCTGAGGGACCGGGGACCAGACAACCTTTAAGGGGATGAGCCTCCTGTGCGTAAATGTCTAAAGGCGGAGGGAGCAGAGGGTTCTGAGTGGCCCTAGGACACAGCAAGGACTGCTGGGCCGAAGCTGTAGGGATGCAGATTTTTGCAACGGAAAAACCTTCTCTGGGTCAGAGCTGCCCCGCGTGGACAGGAAGCCTGGGGACGGAATGAACAGCCCATGCTGAGAGGGGTCTGGAGGGCAGCCGAGGGGTTCCCCCTCCCAGATGCCAGGGACATGTGGGAACAGGGACCACAGCTCAAATGCCCACAGGCACTCAGAGGAGCGGTCCAGCTAAAGGTACAAAAATTCAAAATTAAACCCAATGGCAGCAACAGCAAGCACTGTGCACGTAGAACAAAGTCTGCTGCAGAGGTGGGACTGAGTGGACGCACAGCCTCTGCCCAGCAATGTGGGGCGGCGTGTACTATTTCCTGGGGCTGCCATAACCAAGTCCCCCAAACTGGGTGGCTTCAGAGGAATTTATCATCTCTCAGTTCCGGAGGCTAGAAGTCCAAAATCAAAGTGATGGTGGGGCCGTGCTCCCTCTGAAGCTTCTGAGGAAGGATCCTTCCAGCTTCTAGCGGCCCCGGGTGTTTCTTGGCTTCTGGCAGCATGACTCCAATCTCTGCCTCCGTCTCCACGTGGCCATCTGCCCCCTGTGTTTCCCTCTTCTTATAGACACCAGTCACATTGGAGTAGAGGTCCACCCTACTCCAGTAGGAACTCAACTTAGTTATATCTGCCCTGATCCTATTTCCAAATGAGGTCATATTCTGAGGTGACCTTATCTTTTTGAGGGACACAATTCAAACCATAACTGGGAGTCTGAGGTCCCGTCCAGCTGGAGACATGTCAACCTAGAGGTAGCCGCTAGCTTTGGTGAATTTGTGTGGTTTTGCTGTCTTGTCTTCCCAGCTTGCGTAAGCTTTCTCCTCCCCACCTAACTGGCAAAGCCAGAGCCCCACTGATATTTAGGGACTGACCCACCCTGTCTCTGCCGGACAGGTATAGAGGGTCGGGATGCCTTAAGGAAGGGCTGAGAAGGGGCTCCAGGGCTTCCCTGTGGTCACTCTCTGGGGCCTGGGTCTCTGGGGCTCAGAAATCTGGCTCAGAGGCTACTTCCCGCACGAAGGCCCCAGAAGCTGGGCCTGCATAGGGCTGTCACAGCGCTCACGTTGCTTAGCTGCTGGTTTGTGCGGAGATGCTCCCCTCTGCTGGGCAGAGGGAAATCTGCTGTCCTTCCATTTCTTAGGGGTTTGTCTCCCTAAGTTGCAAGTTCACAAACCCACAGTAAACACAGTCAGGGGCCAGGGCTCAGCAGGGCCAGTTCCCCCAGTTTTCAGTGGGGGAGATTGAGGCTGGAGAGGGGAAAGGCCTTGTGTAAGGTCACACAGAGACCAGACATGTTCCGCCTCCCTCCCCCACCAAGGTCTGGGAAGCATCTCTTAGGATCCTGGAGGCGTGGGCTGGAAGAAAGCCAGGGTGGGGCTCCTGGGAAGTCTGCATACAGCTGAGCTTGGAGGAAAAATGGCCAGAGAAGGAGAAGGCAAAGAAGGTGGGCACCTTACTTCAAGTACAGGCATCAGAAGGCTGGACAGATACTGACCCGGCTAAGAGAACCAGGGCCGCCAGTCAGTCCACTCACTCTGGACGATTCCCCATCAGCCTGTGTGAGTGATCCCAGCATAGCCTAACTCCATACTCCTAAGAAGTCATGTACACACAGAACTTTTGTAAATCAGATGCTCTTTGTACCCTCTCCCTCCTTCTCCTGTGTCCCAGATAACCTGACCATCTTTCTCATACGTGGCCCAGTGGTAGCACAGTAGTTAGGGCAAGTTTACTGCTCTAACAGGTAGGCCAGAAGGTATCATAGCTCAAACGCAATGGAAACTTACTTTTTGCTTGTGTCAACAGTTCACGGAGTTTATCAGAAAGGGTTGGGATGAGGGGCTCTGTCCCCCATAGTCTCTCAGGGACCAGGCTCTGCCGTCTTTAACATATGGACATCGAGGGACAATCAGCAGAAAAGGGAAGAGCGTAGAGGATGACACACAGGAGTTCTCCTAAGCCAGGCTGGGAAGTGCTGTACAGTACATTTTAGTCATGTTCCATAAGCTAGAACACAAAGGATCCAGAAAGGACAAGAACAACCTGGGTTACATGGCGGTCTGATGGGAGGTGTGGCAAGAATACACCTCACGGACCTCCTCCCACAGCTGCTGCTCTTTGGAATCCATGACAGAGCTTGTGCTAAAGCACGCCTCCTACAGGCTGCTCCCTGCCGGTGACTGAGTGCAGCTGATGCACTAAGGCAGCTGGTTCCTTGAAGTACAGTGGACTCCTGTACTGTCAGCTTTCGTTCCAGAACTCCCAGTGGCTTTGCTGAACCTTCCTTAGACTATGTGGCAGGTTAGGATGCTTCATCCAACTGTCATTCCCTCTTTCCTTCCCTCGGGTCAGACTTGCACCATGGTCTGGTGGTTCTCCCAGTCTCCCTGGCTTCCTCCTGCTTTCCTTTCACAGAGGTGTTTCTCTTAATAAAATCCTTGCACACTCAATCCCATCTTGGTGTCTGCATCTTGGAGGACTCAGTCTAGCACAGGAGACTACTCTCTGGTATTCTGACTACCCCAACTCTCGTTGGGGTCATTTAACCCAGGTGGTGAAGATGGACCAGACTTGTTTGAACAAAAGATGCTCTGGGTAATCCCAGAACCTGCTAATTTCATATAGAGGTACCAGGGGTTAGGATTTCAACATACTTTTTTGGGGGGAGGTGCAATTCAACTCATAACAGTCTTCACCTTCGGTTGGGCCTCCAGTACTGGCCTGACTCCTGTCCACATTTCCCCAACAGGGTTACTCTACTGTTCTTCACAAGGGCTTTTCCAAACCTTCTCCACCCTCTTCAACATTTCAGCCCTGCCACTTTCCCTTTCATATTCAACAAATGACTTTACCTACCCCTTCAGAGAAAAATAGACACCGACAGAAGGGGGGTCCCTTAACCTCACGCCGTGTCTGCCTCTCACTTTCTGCATCTGAAGGCTTTTCCTGTCCTCCTCACCATGTTCTTCCTCAAGTCTAATCTATGTTCTCTTTTTTGGATCCCTTTCCTCTGATGCAGGAGCCCTGCATGTCTCCCAATTATCTCCACATCAGGAAATGACACCACACCACAATCTACCCCACTGGCTCATGCTAAAATATCTTACAAGCCCATCTTTCTTTTGGCGGTACGCGGGCCTCTCACTGTTGTGGCCTCTCCCGTTGCAGAGCACAGGCTCCGGACGCGCAGGCTCAGCGGCCATGGCTCACGGGCCCAGCTGCTCCGCGGCATGTGGGATCTTCCCTGACCGGGGCACGAACCCGTGTCCCCTGCATCGGCAGGTGGACTCTCAACCACTGCGCCACCAGGGAAGCCCAAGCCCATCTTTATTATTTGCTTTTCCTGACTCTCCTTCATCCTCCAGCACAACTCATCTACAGCATGTATGATTTGCTTTACCTTCAGAATATTTCCTAAATCCAACCCCTTTCAATATCACCACTATTACTACTCTGATCTAGGCAATCTAATGGGCAACTATGGGTAACTACCTCTTAACTGGTCTCACCACCTCCACTGTTAACTTATTTCAGCCCAATCTCCACACACAGCCAGAATGATCATCTTAAAAGACACATCAGACCATTCACTCCCCTGCTTCAAATGTTTCAATGACTTCCCTTTGCACTGAAAATAAATAATTTTTTTTTAACCATGGCCAACAAGGTCTATATGATCTGGTCTCTGTTTACTTCTCTGATATTATTTCATGCTTCTCTCCTCTTCACTCACAACATTCCAAGCACGTGGGTTTTCTTACTGTTCTTTACACAGGCCAAGTAGGTAATGCTATTACCTCAGATCTTCTCATGGCTGATTCCTTGTCAGCTTTATAGCCTTCAAATGTCACCTCCTGAAAGAGGCCTGACCATCTATCTACAGACCACCTTTACCTCAGATCATGCTCTATACAATTTCTCCACTTTGTTATTTTTAGAGTCTTTATCACTGTCTGAAACTATTTACGAATCAGTTCATTTTTATCTTGCCAGTCTGGTCCCAAAGAACGTAAGCTCCTTGTGAACAGGAAGTCTGTCTGCCTTGTTCATTGCTGTCCCTCCAGTGTCTAGAACAATGTCTGGCACCTAGTAGGCACTCTGTAAATGTCACTGAATGACTATGTGACAGGTGCCAGGGTTTTTAAGCAGCATGCAAGATTCAGGTAGGCCACTGTCTCTCTGCTGGGACATTCACTGAACAAGTCCTAAGAAGTCCCTTGAAGGCCAATCGTTTGGTCACTTGCATGCCAAGCTGGAACACAGGAATCCTTTCAAAGGCTAGGAGTCCTGGCACTTGGATCCAGCCTCCCTAGGGGTGCTGCATAAGCGTTTCTCACCGAGACCCTGGCACTCTGGCCAGAACACTTGCTGGTCTCCGTTTCTTGAGATCTGCAGACCTTGGTTCCCTGTCTCAGAGAAAATCCTGCCACTCTAGCCACTTCTGCTCCTCACTTTCCAAGCCCCAGGTTGGGCATCTTTCCCCATGCCCCCTAATTTCACAGTGTTAGAAGGTAAAAGTCTTCCTTTAACTATGCCCTGGGAATCAAGGAGGGAAGGAAAGGGAAGCAGTTTTCTTTCCGCCTGATGCTTCTACATCAGTAAAATCAAAATAGAAATTAATCTGATGATAAACTAATCTGCCTCAGCCATAGACGATTTCACTCAGGTTTCAAGGGATCTTGCCTCCTTATTTTTAGAGGACAGAAGCTGAAATAAATCTTTGCTAAGGCAGGCTGGAGGTTGAGGCAAAACTTTGTTAATGACCCAGGAGCCAGAAAAGAAAGTCAGTGAGAGAGAAGCAAGGAAGCTAGATCAGCTGGAGCACAGGGTGTGTTCACTCACCCTGCATTTAAAATCTTTTTCAGGCCATCTCCCTGCTTTAGCCCCCATTTGAGCTGCCTGCACCTAAGGGAAGAAGACCCAGGAAATCAAGCCTTGGAGACCTCTGCGTCTCAAGTAAAAGGTAAATGTTTACCGAACAACTGTATGACAGGTTCCTGGCTCTTCTGTACATAGTAACGAGATTCAGGGAGGACACTATTCTTACTGCTGTGACACTGTCACTGTCAAAGCCCCACAAGGTCTCTTGAAGGCCAACAGTTTGGCCACTCACTTCTCAAGAAAAAGGTTTGTATGGTCAATTCAGGGGAGAACTCTGTATTAGTTATCTATTTCTTGTGTAACAAATGACCCCAAAATCTATCAGTTTAAAAAACGACAAATATCGGGACTCCCCTGGCAGTCCAGGGGTTAGGACTCCACACTTGCACTGCTGGGGCCTGGGTTCCATCCCTGGTCGGGGAACTGAGATCCCACAAGCCACAGGGCAGGGCCAAAAAAAACCCCCCCAAACCCCCAGAAAAACAACAAAAAAGAAAACCAACAAATACTTATTACCTCACAGTTTTTGTAGGTCAGAAATTTGGGAGCAGTTTAGCTGGGTGGTTCTGGATTAGGACCTTCCAGAAGGTTGCAGTCAAGATGTTGGCTGGAACAAGACAAGGTTGCCCACTCTCACCACTCTTATTCAACATAGTTTTGGAAGTTATAGCCACAGCAATCAGAGAAGAAAAGGAAATAAAAGGAATCCAAATCGGAAAAGAAGAAGTAAAGCTGTCACTGTTTGCAGATGACATGATACTGTACATAGAGAATCCTAAAGATGCTACCAGAAAACTACTAGAGCTAATCAATGAATCTGGTAAAGTAGCAGGTACAAAATTAATGCACAGAAATCTCTGGCATTCCTATACACTAATGATGAAAAATCTGAAAGTGAAATCAAGAAAACACTCCCATTTACCATTGCAACAAAAAGAATAAAATATCTAGGAATAAACCTATCTAAGGAGACAAAAGACCTGTATGCAGAAAATTATAAGACACTGATGAAATAAATTAAAGATGACACAAATAGATGGAGAGATATACCATGTTCTTGGATTGGAAGAATCAACATTGTGAAAATGACTCTACTACCCGAAGCGATCTACAGACTCAATGCAATCCCTATCACACTACCACTGGTATTTTTCACAGAACTAGAACAAAATATTTCACAATTTGTATGGAAACACAAAAGACCCCGAATAGCCAAAGCAATCTTGAGAACGAAAAACGGAGCTGGAGGAATCAGGCTCCCTGACTTCAGACTATACTACAAAGCTACAGTAATCAAGACAGTATGGTACTGGCACAAAAACAGAAAGATAGATCAGTGGAACAGGATAGAAAGCCCAGAGATAAACCCACGCACATATGGACACCTTATCTTTGATAAAGGAGGCAGGAATGCACAGTGGAGAAAGGACAGCCTCTTCAATAAATGGTGCTGGGAAAACTGGACAGGTACATGTAAAAGTATGAGATTAGATCACTCCCTAACACCATACACAAAAATAAGCTCAAAATGGATTAAAGACCTAAATGTAAGGCCAGAAACTATCAAACTCTTAGAGGAAAACATAGACAGAACACTCTATGACATAAATCACAGCAAGATCCTTTCTGACCCCCCTCCCAGAGAAATGGAAATAAAAACAAAAATAAACAAATGGGACCTAATGAAACTTCAAAGCTTTTGCACAGCAAAGGAAACCATAAACAAGACCAAAAGACAGCCCTCAGAATGGGAGAAAACATTTGCAAATGAAGCAACTGACAAAGGATTAATCTCCAAAATTTACAAGCAGCTCATGCAGCTCAATAACAAAAAAACAAACAACCCCATCCAAAAATGGGCAGAAGACCTAAATAGACATTTCTCCAAAGAAGATATACAGAATGCCAACAAACACATGAAAGAATGCTCAACATCATTAATCATTAGAGAAATGCAAATCAAAACTACAATGAGATATCATCTCACACCAGTCAGAATGGCCATCATCAAAAAATCTAGAAACAATAAATGCTGGAGAGGGTGTGGAGAAAAGGGAACACTCTTGCACTGCTGGTGGGAATGTGAATTGGTTCAGCCACTATGGAGAACAGTATGGAGGTTCCTTAAAAAACTACAAATAGAATTACCATATGACCCAGCAATCCCACTACTGGGCATATACCCTGAGAAAACCAAAATTCAAAAAGAGTCATGTACCAAAATGTTCATTGCAGCTCTATTTACAATAGCCCGGAGATGGAAACAACCTAAGCGCCCATCATCGGATGAATGGATAAAGAAGATGTGGCACGTATATACAATGGAATATTACTCAGCCATAAAAAGAAACAAAATTGAGCTATTTGTAATGAGGTGGATAGACCTAGAGTCTGTCATACAGAGTGAAGTAAGTCAGAAAGAGAGAGACAAATACCGTATGCTAACACATATATATAGAATTAAAAAAAAATGTCATGAAGAACTTAGGGGTAAGACAGGAATAAAGACACAGACCTACTATAGAATGGACTTGAGGATATGGGGAGGGGGAAGGGTAAGCTGTGACAAAGCGAGAGAGAGGCATGGACATACATACACTACCCAACGTAAGGTAGATAGCTAGTGGGCAGCAGCCTCATACCACAGGGAGATCAGCTCAGTGCTTTGTGACCACCTGGAGGTGTGGTATAGGGAGGGTGGGAGGGAGGGAGACGTAAGAGGGAAGAGATATGGGAACATATGTGTATGTATAACTGATTTACTTTGTTATAAAGCGGAAACTAACACACCATTGTAAAGCAGTTATACTCCAATAAAGATATTAAAAAAAAAAAAAAAAGATGTTGGCTGGTGCTGCAGTCATCTGAAAGCCAGACTGGGGCTAGGAACTTGTTTCCTAGGTGGCTCAGTCACTTGGCTTACGGTAGGAGGATTCAGCTCTGCATTGGCCATTGGCACTAATCATAAAAAAGCTGGACTGCCTATACTCACGAGACTAAATAGGTTTAAAGATAAGAGGTATATTTAGAGATGAACATTTCAGAATAACAAAAATGTCATTTGGCAAGAAGATGTAACAATTACAAATGTGTATGTGCTGAATAAATTCAAAATATGTGAAGCAAACGTGACAGAACTAAAGGGAGAAATAGACAAATTCACAATCATAGAGATTTTAACATCCTCTCAGTTATGGATAGAACCAGTAGACAAAAAAATTAATAATGAAGAGGATCTGAACAGCATCATGAACCACCTTGTCTAGCTGACATTTATAAAACACTAAACCTAACAACTGCATAATGCATGTTCTTTTTAAGGCATGGAACGGTCACCAAGGTATGCCATATGTTGGGTCATAAAACTGATCGGAGTCAGCAAATTTCAAAAGTTTTTCCCAGACCACAGAAGAATTAAACTAGAAAGTAATTCTAAAAATAATAAGATATGTTTAAAAGCCCCAGCTATTTGAAAATTAAATTATGCTCCTCTCAAGAACTAATAGGACAAGGAAGAAATCATAAGGAAAATTAGAATTTTGGACTAAATGGAAATAAAAACAACAATCAAATTTTGGGGATTCAACTAGAACAGTACTTAGAGGCAAATCTATAGTTTTAAATGTTTGATTTAGGAAAGAAGAAAGGTTTACAATAAATTATCTAGGTTTCTACCTTGAGAAGCCAGAAAAAGAAGGGCAATTTAAACCCAAATTAAGTAAAAGGAAAAATTTATAAAGATAAAAGTAGAAATCAATGTAATAGAAAATGGACAAAACAATAGAGGGTATTAACAGAGCCCAGGAGGGAACTTTGTGAGGTGAGGGAAACGCTCATTATCTTGTTTGGGATGTGGTTTATAAGTGGGAATTCCTTTGTTAAAATCCATTGAACTATGCTTAAGATTTGTACATTACAATGTATGCAAATTTCACTCCTTCAAATAAAGAACTTTAATAATGAAAGAAAAAAATATGACCACATGTAGACAGTGCTAGGGCCTCTTCCAGAGCCTTGAGAGAGTGCATCCAAATGAGCAGGTTCCCATGCCCACTAAAAGCTTCACCAGCTTCATGAGTTGCATGGCAAAACTGCCACTCCCCTCCACTCCCTGCCCCAGCCTCATATTCCTTCTGGTCTCCACTCTCAGTAGCTGTGTGACCATAGCTGTTTAATATCTTAGTGTCTTGAATCCTGAATTTGTAAAATGGGAATTATTATGTAGCCTGTCTCAGTGGATTGGTGAGTAAATTACACGAGATAACTCAGAACACTAACTGGTACCTAGTAAACGTTCAAAGAATATAAGCCATTATTACTGTCTTGCAGAAGTAGTTTCCTAAGGAAAACCACTTAGGAAATTCTACTAAGGGCCATGTGGACCTAATGGGGTGTCCTGAACAGAGGTGTAACAAGCACAGCTTTGCCTTTTAGAAATACTCACTGAGGCAGCAGTGGGGAGGATGAACTGGAGCAGGGAAAGGATAGATTTGGAGACTAGTGATGAGACTATCCTCACATGAACACAGATGAGATATTACTGACCTAAAGAATTTTTAAAAATATGTAACTGTATTCAAAGTGTACAGAATTTGAACATACACAAAAATGTAACTAAGAGTATGTGTAAAAATTTTAATTGCTTTTTATATTGAAAACTATTAATATAAATTCAAAATTACCTTTAAAATACAGCCAAGGGGCTTCCCTTGTGGCACAGTGGTTGGGAATCCTCCTACCAATGCAGGGGATACGGGTTCGAGCCCTGGTCTGGGAAGATCCCACATGCCGCGGAGCAACTGGGCCCGTGAACCACAACTACTGAGCCTGCGCGTCTGGAGCCTGTGCTCCGCAACAAGAGAGGCCGCGACAGTGGGAGGCCCGCGCACCGCGATGAAGAGTGGCCCCCGCTTGCCACAACTAGAGAAAGCCCTCGCAGAGAAACGAAGACCCAACACAGCCAAAAATAAATTAATTAATTAAAAAATACGGCCAAATAAAAATTACGGTTAATAAATATCAAATTTTGAAATAAAAGTTTTAAAAATGCAAATAATTGTAAAATTTGTATGGAAATACAAAAGACCCTGAATAAACAAAACGATCTTGAGAAAGAAAAACAGAGCTAGAGGAATCATGCTCCCTGACTTCAGACTTTACTATATAAAGCTACAATAATCAAAACATAGTACTGGCACAAAAACAGACAGATCAGTGGAACAGGACAGAGAGCCCAGAAATAAACACACACACTTACGGTCAATTAATCTATGACAAAGGAGGCAAGAATATACACTGGAGAAAAGATAGTCTCTTCAATAAATGGTTCCGGGAAAATCAGACAGCTATATATAAAAGAATGAAATTAGAACATTCCCTCACACCATATACAAAAATAAAATCAAAATGTATTAAAGACCTAAATGTAAGACCAGAAACCACAAAACTCCTAAAGGAAAACAGAGGCAGAACACTCTTTGACATAAATGGTGGCAATATTTTTTGGGGATCTGTCTCCTAAAGCAAAGGAAATAAAAGCAAAAATAAACAAATGGGACCTAATTAAACTTAAAAGCTTTTGCACAACAAAGGAAACCATCGACAAAACAAAAAGAAACCTACTGAATAGGAGAAATATTTGCAATGCTATGACTGTTAAAGGGTTAATATCCAACATATATAAACAGCTCATACAACTCAAGATAAAAAAAAAAAAAAGGCAAAAACCCAAACAACCCTATTAAAAAAATGGGCAGAAGAACTGAATAGACATTTCTCCGAAGAGGAAAAGCAGGTGGCTAACAGGCACTTGAAAAGATGCTCAACATCGCTAATCCAAGGAAATGCAATACAAAACCACAATGAGATATCACCTCTCACCTGCCAGAATGGTCATCATCAAAAAGAACACAGATAACAGGGCTTCCCCGGTGGCGCAGTGGTTGAGAGTCCGCCTGCCGATGCAGGCGACACGGGTTCGTGTCCCGGTCTGGGAAGATCCCACATGCTGTGGAGCGGCTGGGCCCATGAGCCATGGCCGTTGAGCCTGCGCGTCCGGAGCCTGTGCTCCGCAACGGGAGAGGCCACAACAGTGAGAGGCCCGCGTACCGCAAAAAAAAAAAAAAAAGAATACAGATAACAAATGTTGGTGAGGACGTGAAGAAAAGGGAACCCTCATATCCTGTTGGTGGGAATGTAAATTGGTGCAGCCACTGTGGAAAATAGTATGGAGGTTTCTCAAAAAACTAAAATATCGCTTATATGTGGAATCTAAAAAATTAAACAAACTAGTGACTATAACAGAAAAGAAATAGACTCACAGATATAGAGAATAAACTATTGGTTACCAGTGGCGAGAGAGAAGGGGGAGGGGCAATATAGTGGCAAGGGATTAACAGGTACAAACTATTAGGTATAAAATAAGCTGCAAGGATATATTGTACAACACGGAGAACATAGCCAATATTTTATAATAACTATAAATGGAGTATAACCTTTAAAAATTGTGAATCACTGTCTTGTACACCTGTAACATATAATATTGTATATCAACTATACTTCAATTAAAATTTTTTAAATTACCTATTAGAATAAAGCCAAATAAAAATTCTGACTAGTAAATATCAAATCTTGAAATAAAAGTTTTAAAAATACAAATTGTTTAATATTGCAGAAGGTCGTTCTGTACCTGCTCTGCTTATGGGAAATTGTGTGTACTTCTCCAGAACCACAAACCGGAACAGGAAGAGAAGTAATACGAAATTTCACAGTTCTGGGAAAGGTGACTTCACTCTGTTGAGCTTGTCTACTCTTGTATACTCCTAGGGTGGAACTGCTGGTCACCCATAAGGTGTGTATGGTTGGCTTCAGTAGCCACTGTCAAAGAGTTCTCCAAAGTGGCTGTACAAATCCCCATTCCTCTCAGCTGTGTGCGAGAGTCCCAGAGCATCACTTTGCACTTTCCATCATTTCCATTTTAGGCATTCTGGTGGGTGTGTACAATGCTATTTCTATAACTAATACATTCTTTATTTTTCTACTCCCTCTGTAGAAAGGGAATTCAGCTTTTGCAGCCAACCCGCCCTTGGGGCAGGAGGGAGGGAAGAAGCCATTTCCGGAGGGTCCATCAGCGGGGGCCTAACTACAAAAGGGAGGTCAGCTGAAGCAAGGCCAGGCAGAGGGAATCCCAGGCACCTGGACGCTCATCCCCACTTTCTGGCACATTATCTTTTCCTAGACTTTCCTCATCTCTGCTGATTCAAATCTTGTTCGCCCTTCAAAGGCTGGTCAGCACTGACTTTCTCCAAAAAGCCCTTCCTTTCCGCAACTTTTGTCTTGACATTGGAAGGCATGGATGGGTGAAGGTGGGCAAATCATTAACCTCTCGATCTGTTTCCTTATCGGAGGATCATCTGAGCTGAGCAACACTGAGTCTAAGTCCTTATCTGATGTGATGTCTAATGAGACTTTAAGAACCAGGGGGCGAAAGAACACAAACAGAAGTGTGTACTCCCGTCGGTCAGCCAGGGCGTCAGTGCCCCTGTACAAGCCTGTGCTCTGAAGGTCCTCGTGAGTTTCGGTCAGCATGTGTCGGATGGAGCTGCGTCCTTGAAGGCCCACTGACGCATAATCGTGCAAATCTGTTCGCTGGGGAAGTCTACCTGGGACCTCGCTGCCCTCCCGTGCGCCCACGGTGGGGTAAGCCCTCTCGGGGCTCTGAGGGACTCCGGGTCCTTCCGGGAATTTGTGTCGAATCGGCTGGTGGCGACCCGACGCCGCGTCGGGGGTGGGGAATGTGCGGCTGCGCGCGCACCGCGGCGTTTACGCGGCGATTTCATCATGCACCCGGCCTGGGCGCGCGCGCCGCTTCCGCCGCCGCCCCCTCCGGACTTCCCAGGGCAGCGGTCTCATGCCCTCTCTGCGCCCGGCGCTGCTTAGAGCCGCCCGCGCCGCTCTGCTGCTGTCGCCGCCGCACCGGCTCCCGGCCCGGCCTCCTCTTCTGCCCTGCCGGCCCATCAGCAAGCCAGCCCGCGCCCCGACCTCGTTCCCCGCTGCCGCCTCCCGGAGCAGCATGGATGGTGCGGGGGCTGAGGAGGTGCTGGCACCTCTCAGGCTAGCGGTGCGCCAGCAGGTACCGGCATTCTTCACCTTCCCCTCAGCCCCGGCTCTCCTCTCCCTGGTCCCCTCCTTCTCCTCCTCTCTCTCTCTCTCTCTCTCTCTTCCCCGGGCACCGGTCCACCTCACCAATTATCCCTCTCCTTCATTCTCTGGAAGCTCTTGGTTTCTAGGCATCTTCCTCGCCTTCCCCACGTTGGACCAAGTCCCCGCGTGCGCCGGTCACCTTCCCTCCGGTGGACCCCTGTCCTCCCCTCTCCTGGGGTGATTTCCTCGGATCCCTTGACGTTCTGCCTCCCTCTTCATGCGATCGGTTCTCCCTTCCCAATCTTTGTTACTGCCCGTACCACTTGCTTCTCCGATGAGGCTGGGATCTGTGACCCTTTGCTTCTCCTCCTGTCCTAGCTCAATAGCCTCAACTGCAGATTTCCAGCCCCTGCTGTGTTCTTTGTGCTTCCTGGGTGGCGAGATTCCTAATTCTTCCCTGATCAATTACGTGCCGAAGCTGCGGGTTCTCCTCTTCTCACTGCCTGACTCTTGTTTTTTAATCTTCAGGATGCTTTGAATAGTGTTTCCTCCTTGACATCTTCCTTCATTCGGTGCTTAGTTAGCAGAATGGTCCGTTGAGGAAATAAAAATAGTTGAAACGTGGATGTGGGGAGGTGTTGAACTTTTTTTTTTTTCGTTTCTAATAATGTGAGTTCATCGTCCTTCACTTCTGTCACCTTTTCTGGGTTCCCCAGAACGAGTGAGCTTTCAGATCGTAAACGTGGGAAGCTGTAAATGTCCCTGAGTGACTCGGTGAAGTCAGCCATCCTTCGTACGGAACATTTTGAAATTTGATTTTGCGGAAGGGAGGGAGGTTTCATGGGCTGGGGAGCTTGGTGATTTAATACAGGCCTCCTTTTACTAGGGCACTGCATGAGTATCAGAATTTAGAGAGGACAAGGAAAAGATTATTTCAAAGGGATTCTCACATCCAGTCAGGTAGAGCCAAAAGCTCGGAATAGGACCCCGAGGATTGATGACCTAGTAGTGAACACCGAATGGGTTTCTCCTGCACGGGCGCCTGATGCAATAAGCCTTAGCTATGGAGGGTGGATCCCTCCCTCGGAAATAATTCATTGGGGCAGAGCTGCCGAAAATTCGGCAAATTCTGCCACTTTATCTACTTCTTTCTAGTTTGAGCCTGACTGATTCAGTAGTGTTTTATTTTGAAATTTCACTATGGGCTTACTTTTTTCTTTATTCTTGATACCAAAGCTCTGTGAATGCTTATTCTCCATGTCCCTCCACCCACCCTTCCCAAATGAAATTAGGTGTGGTTCCTTTGTCTTTTCTCTAGCTCTCAACTTTTTTTTTTTTTTCACTTCACTTTAGAAGGGAGAATACATCTAATTTGGAAAAACATACACCCAAACCCCTCCCTCTGCCACGTTAGCCTGGAACTGCAGTGCAAATTATCCATCTGTAGTAAGACTGTGGAACTAGTTAACTGAAGTAAACTTTGATGATGGAATAGCCTTCCGATGTTATTACTATCTTGTGTATTGTTTATGTTGGCTTGATTGTTAGTTTTTCGGTACTTAAAGGTATTTTTTGAATATGTAAGTTAGTTTATGTAAGTTAGTTTTTGTTTTTTTCCGTAATTTTCCAGGACCACACATATATTAGTTAACTACCTGGAACTTTGAATCGCACTGATTCCAGGGTCAATTGGAAGGGAATTTAAAGATCATCTAGTTAAACCGTTTTTTTTTTCTTGGTTTTTTTGTTTTTGTTTGCTTATATGAGGAAATGAGACACACTGTCACTTCTTCTCATTCTACATACTTCTACTGTGAAGTTTGTGCAGTTGAAGGCATCCTTGGAGTGGGATTTTTTAAGGTGCTTAATAACTGGTCCTGTTAGTGGCATGTGTTTCAGATAAATATGTATTTCATATAAATTTCCCAATCTGCTATGCTACGTGGATGCTGTTTTTTAATGATTTGGTTTGTTGATTGACTGAAATGTATCAACAAACTACCATCTTATTTCCCCTTTCATTTCATAAAAGAAAGTATATTTTAATACCAAAGAAAGGACAGACCATAACTCAGAATAAAGAACAGTCTTTTATATTTAGCAGGTTTAGCTTTGAAAAAAGGTCTAATACATTGTCTTTTTTTTTTCTTTTTTTTCCCCGTTTTACTGCATATTGGTGAAAACTTTGTCCTGGAGTATCTTGTTTGGGAACTATTGCTCTAGGGCAGTGGTTCTTAAAGTGTGGTCTGCAAATTCTTGGAGGTCTCCAAGGTCAAAACCATTTTCATAATAAAACTAAGAATGTTATTTGCATTTTTCACTGTGTTGACATTTGCACTGATGGTGCAAAGCACGGTGAGTAGAACTGCTGGCCCTGAGCACTAATCAAGTCAGGGATACTAAGCCAAGTCATTATATTCTCTGCCACACTCTCACACGTTTAAAAAAAAAACAAAACAAAACCTCAGTTTTGCTTTAGAGTATCCTTGAAAAAGCAGTAAGAATTATTATTATTATTATTTTAAATATTTATTTATTTCCTTTTGGCTGCATTGGGTCTTCATCGCTGCACGCGGGCTTTCTCTAGTTGCGGTGAGCTGGGGCTACTCTTTATTGCGGTGTGCAGGCTTCTTATTTTGGTGACTTCTCTTGTTGCAGAGCACAGGCTCTAGGTGAGTGGGCTTCAGTAGTTATGGCACACGGGCTTAGTTGCTCCGCGGCATGTGTGATCTTCCCGGACCAGGGATCGAACCCGCGTCCCCTGCATTGGCAGGTGGATTCTTAACCACTGCACCACCAGGGAAGTCCCAATAAGAATTATTAATTTTATTAAATTCGGACCTTTGTGCACACATCTTTTTAATATTCTGTGTGACTAAATGGGAAGTATGCATAAAGCATACCCACATATGATGATTGAGGAAGAGCACTTATGATTGTTCGAGTTGCAAGAATGAAACACTCTAAAATGTCTGACAAAAAATTGTTATTCAGTCTTGGGTATTGTGCATTCATTCATTTTCCAGAAAATGAGTGAAGTGAGACTGTCACTTCAAAAAGCAGCTGATAGTATTTGTGGCCCATAATAAAATTCAATTTTGGGAAAGTTTAGAGCCCTGGATTTTTCTCTGCTTTGATTTTCTGAACTGAGAGTGCCCATTAAAACTGTTGCTTAATCCACAAAGGACAAATGATAAGTTTATGAAGTTTTTGTCAATGGTTATAAAACTTGGAAATCTGAAATTAACTTTTTAATCTTAACAAGAACCTTCTAGGCCCATATGTGTAAAGCCAAACATCTTAAAAAGGTGAGGAAATGTTTTCTTGTTTTTCCTTGGCCAACTGAATATGCATCATGATATATATGACGGATGCATGAAAAAGATCCCTTGAAGTGATTTCTCACCTAATAAGTATTCTGCTTTATAATCACAGACTCTTAGTTCTAATATATGTCTTTATGGTAAGAATTTATGCAGGAATTAAGCTTCTAGATGATGTTTCTTAAAGGTAATTTAGAAATATTGATGATGTTTCACATCGGTTTCATTCAACACACACACACTATAGTTGGTGGTGAAGAAAGAGGGAAGAAAATAATTAGAAATTAGGAATCCTTAAGTACTTGCTTTCCATGTTTCGATCACCTCCAATTCTTTTGTTTACACAATTAAATCATTATAAATCATGGTTTTAATTATTCCATTATTCAGAGTAAACACAATTATTTCCTTAAATCACTGAGATTTTTAGAGGTGATTAACTCAGTGTAGGAATCCTCACTCTCCCACTGCTTCTGTTGATAGCTAACCTATCCTTGAATGTATGTGTGCCTCATTCTATGCCTGAACTTTAAGAGACAGAAAAATGATTCAGGAAAACATTTTAATTTTAAAATTTTTAAATTCTTCCTACCTTTACCTTTACCTACTTGTGGCCTTGCTTACCCAGTGTCCTTTGAAAAGCTCCCAAAGAAAATACGGGAGTGCCAATACTTGACACATAAGGGTAGGTATTCAAAAGAACTGCATGCTTACTTCTTTAAGACATTCATAAAGAACTGCTTGCCACTCTCTTTTCAGAACACAGACCCTCACAAGGTTCTTATCCCCATCAAAAAGCACTATTAGTGAACATTTATGAGATAAGTGTTCTGACGGGTAGAGGAAGGGAAAAGAACCACTGAATGAGTAAAGAATAAGCCAGTAGATATTTACCAAGTACTAAGTGCTGAGCGGTGTGCTAGGTTTAGGTTGTGATAGCAGGCAACAAATATTTGAGTGCCAGAATTGACATGCCAGAGTTCCTGTCTTAAAAGAGCCTGCTTTATAATGACAGGGACAGATCACCTGTCATTAAAAATGCGTGTAAATAAAGAAGCCAATCAATTGATAGGGTGATTTCAGGTATTGTACGTGTAATAAAGAAGTTAAAGTTAGAAGGTGACTAAGGATGTTGCTTTAGCTAGAGAGGTCAAGATAATAGAATAAAAACTGCTAGTATAATAACAGACCAGATTTATTTGTACACAGTAAGAGATTGAGAGGAAGAACCAATTCAGTGGTTCTCAACTATATCAGACCCAGTGTACCCTTTTACACCAGATGTTTTGGAATTCTCCATTACTACCCTGTAATGAAATTCATATGAAATATCTACATAAATTAAAGAAAGATAGGTGTACGCATAATGCTCTAAATGTAATACAAATAAATAAAAAGTAATTTATAATAAAATAATATTATTTTAATATGTAGATTTGGGGGTATGACTCCACTGGAAGTTATATTGACTTAAGCAGATGCGTATACCTCTACGTAGATTCACTGTGAATGCGGTTGCCGTAAGTGCGCATTGATAAAGGTATATATACTGTATTGTTTACTCAGGACAGCAGCATAGCCTGTGGTCACATGGTTTTTTTTTTTATTTCAAATAATAACAACTTTGTAAAATTCTGAACAAAACAAGGTACAATTTTCCTTTTTTTAAAAAAACTGAAGTATAGTTGATTTTAGTCTTCCTTTAAATTACATTTTCCTGGGTGCATTCCTGGAGAATTCAGTGTATGTTAAAACTGGGAAAATTCTTCTCATGGTATATAAGCAGAGTTAGGCTCTAGGTTGAGATCATTTTAAACAGCTTTTTCACCTCCTAACTGGGACATTCTAAAGTAGAATGAATTGCAGGAGAGGGGGACTGTCATTGAATGAGGGAAAATAGGCAGGAGCTTAGAAAATATCAACAACAGGGAGAAAGGATGATGACAGGCTCCTCAAAGAAGCTGGAGTTTTAGAAGGAGAAAAGAGGAATTAGTTTGAAAGTACAGAGGGGAATAAGGAGGACATCTGTCCCATTTCCATTCTCTTCTCTGTGTCTCATTACCTCATTTGTATTTTCAACTTTGTCTCTCTGCTACATTGCATGGGATGGAAGTTATCCACGGATAATTTCTTTAGGTCGTTCTTCTAGGTCACTAATTCTCTCTTCAGCTGTGTCTGATCTGCTATTTAAACTGTCCAGTGAGTTTTGAACTTCAGTGATTTATTTCCAGATCATCTGTGTGGTTCTTTTTCAAGTCCCCTGATTGTTTCTGATATTCTCTTGTTCTTTGCTCATGTTGTTGATTCCTCCTTTTATTTTAGTTTAAACATCTTGAGCATTTAAAAAGTATATTTGGTCATTCTCATACTTTTAAAGGATCTAATTTTGTTATTTGTCATTTCTGCTGAGTCTCACACATGGTGGCTTCTTTCCTCATGGATTTTTAAATTTTGAGTTTAGTGTTTTGGAAACCCTGATCTGTGAAAATCCTGAAAGGCCTATGGAAGGTCTACTCCTTTAGAGAGCAGTTGCTTCTGTTGGGCACCCAAGGGCTCTATTAATTTGATAACTTTAACTTCTCATCTTGAAGTTTCCCAAACCGTGTGATAGTGTTTTGTTTTCTCAGATTGCCTATTCCACCACATTGCTGTAATAAAATCAGTGTACAGGGTTGTTGGAAGTGAATAAAGTAGGCTAAAGAAAGTAGCAAGGAAAAAATTACAACAATAAAGGGCAAAGGAAGATTAGCCAGTAGTGACTGAGAAGAAATGGTCAGAGAAGTAAGTGGAAAACTAAGATAGTCATTTTTTTGTACACAAGAAAGGAGAGGGATTCAAGGAGAGGGTAGTCTGTTTATTGGTTCTTCTGTGTTCTCAGTAGTTACATTGCTCTTTACTTTTTTTTTTTTTTTGCTCTTTACTTTTTATCAATGCTTTTCTCTCCACCGTCTGTCTCCTCCCCACAAAGAAAACAACAAACCAACCAGTAATAATCACCCTGCAAGCATAGTTATTTATGTACTTGTATTTGGATATTCTGCTAGATTATAAATGCTGAGGGCAACGACCTACAGTTATTCATAATGACCTTTCACATAATAAACATTTGAATTTCCTCATTCTTACACGGATTCATTTTAAAAGGCATGCTTAAAAACCCATTCCTAACTTTTCTTGACTTCTGAAACCAGTTGTGAATACAGATTCTCTTTGTTGGCTAGGGAGATCTTGTGCGAAAACTGAAAGAAGATAAAGCACCCCAGGTCGATGTAGACAAAGCAGTAGCTGAGCTCAAAGCCCGGAAGAGGGTTCTGGAAGCAAAGGTGAGTCTCAGGATCCTCAAAAAGGAATGTAAGTAGGTATAGGGTTGTTTATCTTTATTTAGTCTCTTTGGGCAGGAGAGACCTAGAAAAGTTTCTGAACAAGTAACATTTGCTTTATCTCTATTTATCCAGTATGTCTTCCTCTCCTCCTCCTCTTCTTCATCCTTTCAACGTGTAATTCAGAATTTCTCTACAAAGCCTTCCTCAACCCTGACCTACCCCTTCTCCCCGCCAGACTCAAATCCTAGACTGGTTATGTTTCATGAATTTCCCTGGAAGGCATTGTGTTCTTTATGAATTCTCCTATACCTGCAAATAATGGTTATGCTGTTTTAAATTATTTTCTTTTAAGGAAAAGTTCTAGTCACCTGATACCTGCTTCCAAACTTTTCAAATTATAAATGTCCCATCAACAAACTGAAATCGTTTGGAGTTTTTTCTTTTTTTGGCTGCACTGCGTGGCTTGTGGGATCTTAGTTCCCCAACCAGGGATTGAACCCAGCCCCGGCAGTGAAAGCACCGAGTCCTAACCACTGGACCACCAGGGGATTTCCTGTTTGGAGTTTTAAGTCGCTATTTTGCTACAGGGATCCACTAAAAATTCAGATATGGCTTATCAGTATCTGCATCTAAGTAAGCTTAGTCTTGTAATCTTGGAAATGATCGTATACTTTCCTAAATAATTAAGTAAAAGTATCTTTTCTGTAACTCAAAGGGGAAAAAAACCCTAAGGTTTCTTTTGTTTTAAGGGTATCAAAATCTTGTCTGATAAATTTTATAGTGAATTCTGCTGAGGAATGAAGTAAATTCACATGTATAAATTGAAATTCCCACTCACTCGTTCAATCACATATTTGCTCTTTAAAAATCCCTTACAGGAGCTAGCGTTACAGCCCAAAGATGATGTTGTAGACAGAGGGAAAATGGAAGATACCCTGAAGAGGAGGTTTTTCTACGATCAAGCTTTTGCTATTTATGGAGGTAGGGGATTAATGAGAGAAAGAAAAACTGTGTTGTTAGTGGCTTTAATATTGTTCTTAAATCAAAACCACAGCTGGCTTGACATCTAATAGTTTCAGGTCACACAAAGCAGGGGATAGATATCTTGCTTTCATTTGTTTAGAGTCCTTCATTTGGCATGATATCAGTTCTTATTTCCCTCAACCCTATTTATTTTTGGAGATAGCGTTTTTCCATTAAGACTTAGGGAATTTGGAGAGGCCCAGATATTAAGTGTTTGATGTGTCCATGTACATATCAGACCCTTCTTAAAATGCCAGTGAAGACCTGAGAGCAGTAGAGGGCCATTCTAGCACTGGCTGACTGTACTGTACCGCTCCCCACAAGGGCAGTGGTAAACCATACTTTCTAGATTATTCATTATGGCAACTGCCAGGAGAAAACGTTCTTCATGGCTATGCAGATAAATCTCTACGTCTTTCTGAACACTGTATGAATTTATGTAGACAAGTATAATTCACTCATATTTTTCATAGTTAACAGAGATTACTGCAACAATATTAGACTTTCAGTACTTTGCCACTGAAACTTGATTTGAGTTTTAGTCTGAGCAGATCTCTAAATGTCTTACTTCTTGAGGTTTAAATAGTGGCTCAAATACCCAAGAATAAATTAGAGAATTGGGTGCTAAACTTTGAGATCATTGTTATTCAGCTGATGCAGCAAATTATTTTCTAATTTCTATAATCTGCTTTTTCATTTTGTTTCTTACATATGGAGGAACTTCTTTTGCTTTTAGTTTTTTGCTAATCCTACTTGAAATTTCAAATATGGAAACACTGCAGTTAATGGAGTAAGACCATTTTAGTTTTACTTCTGTCAGCTACCTGGAAATAAGGCTCTTCAGTATTAAGGGATTTGGAGTGTTGACTTGAATACATTTTTAGGGAGTATGTGAAGCCTTACAAGTATCAGTTTCTCACATCTGCTTGCTTTGATTCGTTCAGAGTGACAAGGTAGAGTACCCGTTTTCCTGTCATATTTTGCAGGTGTTAGCGGTCTCTATGATTTTGGGCCAGTTGGATGTGCTTTGAAAAACAATATTATTCAGACATGGAGACAGCACTTCATCCAAGAGGAACAGATTCTGGAGATTGATTGCACCATGCTCACCCCTGAGCCAGTTCTAAAGTAAGGTCTCTACTTTGAGGGTTGACATTCTTGAATATGCATACTTAAGTAACTTTTTGATTCAAAAAAACTACCCCTGTTCATTGTGAAAATCTGGAAAATAAAGAAAAACAAAGAAAATATATACTCATTGCCCACCGGTAGCCATGTTAAAAATGTTGTATTTATCCTTTCTGTCTTTTTAAGTTCATGTGCGTTTAGTAGCACAGTGCTTTTTTTCACATAATATAGGTGAACATTATGTCATTAAGTATTCTTCTGAAGTATTTTTAATGACAGAATAGTATTCTTTTTATGGACGTGCCATAATTTACCTAACTAGTGCATGAGGGTAGGCATTTCAGTTGTTTCTTATGTTTGATTACATTGAACATCCCAATAGATGAATTTTTATGTATATCCTGATTATTTCCTTAGTATAAATTCATGGAAGCTCTGGGCAAAGGTGTGTATATATTGTAAATCAAATGCTACTCTACTATTTGTATTGATGTTTCAGTGCAGAAATTTAGATTATTCCTACCAACATTGTTGAAAGCAGGTCAGGATTTCTCAAATATGAAACTGAAAGAGGAATTCTTACATTTTGTATCTCATCACTTCATTCATTTAATGTTGCCTGTTAAAGAGCTATTTTTCGCTATTTGTATAGTTTAGGCTCTCTCCTAATTTCAGCCAATTAAAACAAGTTGAATTCTTGATGATGGATCAGGACAGCCTATTCTTTAACTACTTGCCCCACTAATAGCTGTACAGAGATAATGCCAGTGTCCAACCAGGTTTCAGTGGCAGAAAACTCTTTCCTTAAGGTTCAGTGTCTATACTGAGTTATCACAAAGTCTCGGCTAGTCAAATTCCCCATGGTTTTGGCCTTTGCTTAGATCAGTAATAATAATGGGATAGGCATGGATTTATTGATTCTGCAAAGTGGCACAGACTTTATGACAATTTGTGGAAAAGTGTAATCTAGTTAGTATTTTTTTTCCTAAGGGGAGGAAGAAGTTGGGGAGAGGGTGGGAATAGATTTGAGGAAGAATTTTCTTTGGTGTACATTTTTATCTACCAGGGGATATATCATAATAGATATGGGAGCTTCCATCTTTCAGATACACAGATGTAAACTTTGGATAAATATATAGAAGGGAGATTGTCTTATAAGGTAAAGTTTATGGGTTAATTTGTATGAAAATGACTAATTGGCTTGGCATTTATTAACTTAGGACTTCTGGCCATGTAGACAAATTTGCTGACTTCATGGTGAAAGATGTAAAAAATGGAGAGTGTTTTCGTGCTGACCATCTATTGAAAGGTATGGTTCTTCATCTCAGATAAATAACCTTTCAAGTAGGATTGATCAAAATAAAGGGTTTGGATTAAACTTTTTTCTCAAGTTTTTAAATTTTTTCTTGGGACATAACATATAAAGAGTAAGGTGCACAGATCTTAAGTATACAGAACAAGTCCCTTATTGAAAAAAAAAGTTATATACAGATAATTAGAAGTTCTAAGTCATGGAAAGAATCAAGACAATATCATGACTGTCCCTGTAAAATCAACCATGGGATTCATATAAATTAAGAACATTATCCTTAGTTTCATTTTTTTACCTGCCCAACATTGAAACTCAAAAGTACATTGTCCTGGGGCTTCCCTGGTGGCGCAGTGGTTGAGAATTGCCTGCCAATGCAGGGCACACGGGTTCGAGCCCTGGTCTGGGAAGATCCCACATGCCGCGGAACAACTAGGCCCATGAGCCACAACTACTGAGCCTGCGCGTCTGGAGCTTGTGCTCCACAAGAAGAGAGGCCGCGACAGTGAGAGGCCCGCACACTGCGTTGAAGAGTGGCCCCCGCTCACCGCAACTGGAGAAAGCCCTCGCATAGAAACGAAGACCCAACACAGCCAAACATACATACATACATACATAAAATTAAAAAAAAAAAGTACATTGTCCTTTTTCCCATTGATTGAAATTGACATGTACTAATACTTGTTCTCATATAGCTCATTTACAGAAATTGATGTCTGATAAGAAGTGTTCTGCTGAGAAGAAATCAGAGATGGAAAGTGTCTTGGCCCAGGTGAGTACTTGAGAGATCGCAATAACCCAGGTAGGTGCTGTCTGTCTTTCAGCATTTGATAACTGTTGAATTCCATATTGTGCTGACCTGGTCACAATAGTAAAAAAAGGAGAGTTTACCTTCTGTCCCTCATATCATCTCTTTTTGCATTTTTATTTTCTTCTCTGTCAGCCTTTTGTGGCTAACCTTTATTTCTGTCAAACTAGCAAGTCAATGTAAATAGACGTGAAATTAGTTCTCTCTCCTTGGAAACCAGTTTTCTGGATTTAATAGCAAAAACCAGGACAGTGTCTAATGATGGATAGCATTCAGTGTGGAGATTTAGGGCAGATATCTATATGAGCACTGTCTCATCAGCCACTTGATCTGCTTCTGGTTGCACTGTCCCTGACTATATGCTGCTTTTTAGAACCTGATGGAGCAGGCCCCTGCTTTTCCTGGAGACCTTTAGTTTTATAACTTGTATTGAAGTTGACAAGTTTTAGGAAAGGCATTGAGATCATCTATTCTGACTTTTACCAAGTGCAGAAATACCTTCTATATCAGAAATAGTTCTTATCCTTTTTTTAGGTCACATACTACATTAAAAATATGATGAAAACTGCACACCTTTGCCCCAGGAAGTTGAACATGCCTGTATGTGAACGTTGCTGATTTCTCACCTCATCCATCCTTTTAAGCAAAGTACATTTCTCCAGCACCATGTTTGATCGTGAGGTCCACCAGGGCTCACCTCTTAAACTTTTTTTACTTCCTTGGATAAAAGAAAACAACAACCAGTGCTGTGCTTATATATTTTTTCTTTACTTTGGTATATAAATGAGGATGAATGTAGGACTCTAACTCTGCTTTTCTCTCATGAAAATTACTGGATACTTCTCCACTGTTGCCCTAATTTTTTTAAACATGCTGATTTTCCTCCGTGGTATCTAGCTTTCCAACATTAGCTGAGAAATTTTCTCCTTCCTCATTTAAATTGAACAACCTCTTAATCTGGCTATTGACTCATCTGCCAATTTATTTTGAACCTTGTGAAGTATATTTTATCCCTTGCTTGAAGCTCATTGCTTTAGTGTTGTTACTCATGGTTTAGAAAATCAATTCTTGTTCTTTGATACTGTGTGGCCACACCCTCATTTCTCATTTCCTTCCTTTTCCAAAGGCATGACCTTTATAAGAAAGAAGAAATGAAAAGCACCTCAAATTACCCTTAAATTATTCTGTTTCCCATTCAGAATTTTAGACTTATTAAAGTTTTGTGTGCACATGTCTTTGAGTGTCTTTGATCTTAACAGTTTTGTTCATTTCCAAATAAATTGTCAGAGACAGGAAGTAATTAGTTGTTAAGTCATAATTTATAGTTTGAGCACTTTCTGTTTCATCTCAGATACGTGTTCCAGGAGAACAGTTTGGGTTTTGATTTGCCATATTGTATCATTTGTTGACCCTTGAACAACGTGGGTTTGAACTGTTTAGGTCCACTTACACTCTGCTATTTTTCAGTAGCAAATACTACAGTACTACACGGGTTGTGGTTGGTTGAATCTGCAGATGCAGGGGAACTGCAGTTACAGAGGGTCAGCTATAAGTTTTATGTGTTGTTCAAGGGTCAGTTGTATATAGCTGTCAATTTAATCTTTAGTGAAATGTTAGGAACCCATGGAAACGGCCTGATACTCAGAAATGGCCTCAGTGGATTCCCTGGCCAGAGCTGCATCTGTTGCTTCAGCACATAATGGCATTTTCTGGACGTGTTAGTGCCTGTGACTCCTTGTTAGCTTTATGAAGCATGATAGTTTATCTAAAAGGCATTGAGGGGGCTTACCTGGTGGCGCAGTGGTTAAGAATCCACCTGCCAATGCAGGGGACATGGGTTCGAGCCCTGTTCTGGGATGATCGCATATGCCGTGGAGCAACTACTGAGCCTGCGCTCTAGAGCTCGCGAGCCACAACTACTGAAGCCCATGCGCCTAGAGCCCGTGCTCCTCAACAAGAGAAGCCATCTCAATGAGAAGCCCGCCCACTGCAATGAAGAGTAGCCCCTGCTCGCCGCAACTAGAGAAAGCTGCGCACAGCAACGAAGACCCAATGCAGTCAAAAATAAATAATAAACTTAAAAAAAAAAAATTTAAAAAACGTAAAAGGCATTGACGGACTTCCCTAGTGGCACAGTGGTTAAGAATCCACCTGCCAATGCAGGGGACATGGGTTCGAGCCCTAGTCCGGTAAGATCCCACATGCTGCGGAGCAACTAAGCCCCGTGTGCCACAACTACTGAGCCTGCGCTCTAGAGCCCGTGAGCCACAACTACTGAAGCCTGTGCGTCACAACTACTGAAGCCCACGCGCCTAGAGCCTATGCTCTGCAACAAGAGAAGCCACGGCAATGAGAAGCCCGCACACCGCAACAAAGAGTAGCTCCCCGCTCGCCGCAACTAGAGAAAGCCTTTGAGCAACAATGAAGGCCCAATGCAACCAAAAATAAATAGATAAATAAAAAATTAAAAAAAAATAAAAGGCATTGATTCACCCTCTGTGGTTAAGAAGTGAGGTAGAATCTGTTCTCCCCATTTTACAGATAAGCAAACTGAAGCTCAGAGAGATTAGGATGGAACTTGATCCTGAATCACACAACCCATAAGTGGTAGAGTTGGGTGACTTACCCTGGTTTTTCTGACCCCACATGCCATCACTCATTAGTTGATTTATCTAATTATTTTATTTCTATTAGAAGTTTTTTTTTTAAGTTTTAAATATTCTTTACTATTAGATGGTTTGTCATAGTCATTTGAAGGTTTTGAATTGGAGCTCATATATCATTTTAGAGGGTTTGGCATTGATCATCAATGTATAGGATGTGCAGTGCCCTGGAAAATGCAGAAGTGAATAAGACACAGCTTCCACCTTCAAGGAACTTAATATCTGGTGGGAAAGGAAAGTTACATGCACATTTAATTAATAGACAGGGAAGTGCACCTGGCTCTTAAGTGTACAGAGTAGTAAAATTCAACTGTGAAAGCTTATTTATGTGATTCAGATTCTTGCCAACCAGTAACTACTGTAATTGAACAAGAGGTATTTTACCTTATCTTTCCTTGTACCGTTGTATCTTTCAATGGTACGTGTGTGAATTTTAGGTCGGTCCCAGAAAGATACTCCATTTCTCTGTTGGTAAATGGAAAGAGTATAAACTGTTTATGGGTTTAATGTAAATATCTTGAAGGTTAGGTTAATTCTGATGGTTTTATTTTGGGTGAATTTTAATGATGGATGGGGTTTTATATATAATACTTTATTGTATGCCTTGTTTTTTCTGTCTTTTATACTAATCATTTTCTTGATGTATTCTTTAGCTTGATAACTATGGACAGCAAGAACTGGGGGATCTTTTTGTGAACTATAATGTAAAATCCCCCACTACTGGAAATGATCTTTCCCCTCCAGTGCCTTTTAACTTAATGTTCAAGACCTTCATTGGGCCTGGAGGAAACATGCCTGGGTATGTATCACTTATTGTTTATGTAATGAAGTTATTAAAATTACTTGTAATAAAAGGTAAATATCAATATCAACCATGAAGGAAGATGTTTGAAAAGTGATTTGCAGAAAGTATAGACAAATATATTAAGGAGAAATAATGACAGATGTATCCTTAAATTTTATTTCTTCTAATTCTTTCTGAATATAGTTTTAATTTTTTAGTATATATGATGATTTTTTTTTTTGGTCACAAAATAAACACAGAAGTCTGTGATCATCACATCTTGTAGTTATAGCTGCATAGGGCAGGAGAGAGGGTTGAAGAATGATTTTGAAAGACATTGAACTTACTGTCGAAGGAGACTTTGGAAACCATTTGTTGTAGATCAGCACTGCCCAATGGAGCTTTCTGCAGTGGTGGAGATATTCTATAATCTGCTGTCCAATATGGTAGCCACTAGCCACATGGGGCTGTTGTGTACTTGAAATGGGGCTAGTGCTTCTGAGGAACTGAATTTCTAAATTTATTTAATTTTAAGAATTTAAATAGACATGTGACTAGTGACCTACCATGTTGGACAGGATACGTTTAGTTTGTTGATTCAAGCCAAAGTTTGGTTTTCACAGACAGAGTAAAGAAAACCTGAACAGTTTACAATATGATTCAGAAGAAGAATCTGTATGTCCAGATTCCTTGTCCATTGTTAACAAACTTAGTCAAAGTATTCCATTTCATAGCTTCAGATGTTTTTCTCATGGTCTCATTTTAGGGTAAGAGGATGGGTTTTGCTAGATGAAACTAGATAGATCATATTTCCTGGAGTAGAAACTAAAGAATAATAAAAATTAATTGTGACAGAATGTATTATTGGAATTATTTTAATAAGGCAGTGGGTTGATTTAGGATATTTTGTGGAAAGAGGCCAAGGGTGAACCTTTCATTTTGGCAATACATACAGAGAGTCATAAAATGGGCCATGCCCTCTGACCTGCCTTCCCACTCCTGTGAATTTATCTAACGAAATAACTCAAAGGAAAGGAAGCTATACTTATCAAGAGTGTATAAATGAAAAGTAGAAATAACCTATTTATCCCATAATTTCAGGACGGTTAAATAAATTATAGTAAAGTAGGTTATTTTAGTAGAATACTCTGCAACTGTTAAATATGAGAAAATTTTTAAATTTTTTTAGAAAATACAAAAGTATAAAGTATAATTTAGTACACTCTACTTAATAAATATACATATTAACTGTAACTATACTTATATTTGGATAAAAACTACAAAATGAAAAGAGTTGTTGAAGAGAAGAGTGAGACGAGAGTAAAATTTTAATTTTTCTTTACTTTAAAGTTGTTTTCATAAAACGTTTCTTTTGAAGTAGGCTGTTGGGAGCGCTTTCTTATGTGATGTTTTGCCCAGAATATTGTCTGAGAAGAAAACAATGGCTCTCAGGGTGTATTTGAGTGACTGTAACTTTTTGAAATGTGGAGAAATACAGAAGAGGCCTCTGGCTGAAGATATAAAGTACCACAAAGAGTCGATCTTCTGGACTTCTCTATTTCTTTGTGTCTCTGGGTACAAAGAAGAAAATGATATGAAAAACCCTGAAAATTGCCTGCCATGGTGTGATGATTGTGATGCGTGAGCTCTTAATGTTAAATGTCAGCCCATACCGGCTTCTTTTTAGCTCCACGGTTATGCTTTAATATGTAGGTTAACAGCAGAGGTATACTTACTTTATTTTCAAAAGGATCTAAAATTGTCATCTGCCTCCAAAGTAAATGATTAGTCGGGAGAATATCAGAGGTTTTAGAGATATTGTAAGAGAGGTCATGTGTGATTCGCTGGAGTGATGAAATTAAATGACATGTCTAACAGTGGTATTGCCCTGCCAGCCACCTGATACCTTCTCTATTATCTGTTTGAGAATGTTTGCTACTGAGGAAAATTTCTATTTCGAAAACTTCTTTTTTTTTTTAGGGCCCATACAGCTTTGTGTGAAGATAGTATATTTAGGACTTTTAGGATTTGTATCTAGAATTTCAGATTTATTGGAAAACATAATTTCCTCCTCTATAACAGACTGATTTGTTTAAATTTTCCAGATACTTGAGACCAGAAACTGCACAGGGGATTTTCCTGAATTTCAAACGACTTTTGGAATTCAACCAAGGAAAGTTGCCTTTTGCTGCGGCCCAGATTGGAAATTCTTTCAGAAATGAGATCTCCCCTCGATCTGGACTGATCCGAGTCAGGTACTGCCCATGTTATTCTTCTGGTGAAATTAGTAAATGATTTTGGCATTGAAGTGGAAACAAAAGCTTGCTGTTTTAACAACCTTCTTCCTTCTTACATGATTATATACTTGTTGTTTGTTTGTTACCTCCAAATGTAATCTCTGGGATGATGGACAGTTTTGAGTGACTGAAGTGGACTTGAAGGGAAAGGAAGGAGGGGGAAGAATAGCTGAAGTTTCACATCTGATCCAAAATGATCTTTTCTCCTTGTTCATCTTATGTTTTGAGGATGGCAAGATCTTGATTGTCTACACCGAGGCATTTTCTGGCGGTGGTGGTATAGATGAGTGTAGGGTGAGGTGGGGAGGAAGTGATGGTTAGGGTAGGAGGGCCTTTCTAGGTGTCCAGGGCAGATGGCATTGCTGGTATTGGGGTGAGGGTGTTTCAGGAGCCAGATGGTGTTCCTCCAGATATTTGGGGCACCTTTATGACAGTGTCCAGCTAGCAAGCTTACTGCTATCTATGCTAGTTCAGATGCTCTCTTGTCTCTATTCTAATAACCTCCCTTTGTCAGGTGTATCCAGAATGTGCAGGAAGGCATCCTGGCACTTCTGAGCTACGTTTTTCTTTAGAAACTTATTATGACTTAGCTATTTATGACTTAAGTTTTTTGAGATTTCTATACATTTTCTTACTGATATCATCTCTTAAGGTAATAAATTCGATATAAAAATGGGATATATTGGTAAACTTAACTTTCTTAGACTCCAAAAGTATTTTCCACAGCCCCAGTGACCTTCATGAGGAAGGAGCTTGCACAGCCTAGAGAAATGGAGTGGGGAGGACCCTCCCGGACCTTGCTGCAGAGAGAAGAGATAGTCCTAAACTTTAACTAGGTGTTATAACAATGAAAAACTTGTCAGACTTAAATCTGTTTTATTTCTCAATGTCTGGGTTTCTTCGTATCTTTTCTCGTCTTGCTTCTGGGCTTCCCCTCTGTCCCAGTAGTGTCCGCACGCATGCTGTCAGAATACTGAGGAAGCTGTGTGAGACTGAGCTTGTCTAAAGTCACTGTTTTGGAGACGATTTACATCAAGTAGAGTAGCTGTTGGATGATTATAAAGGACCGTGAAGTAAGGCAAAACCTGGGGCCTGTGGAATAAGAAGTGGTAAATAGGAAACGCAGCTCAGAACAGAGGAGCAATCCCAGGAGTTAACTGGGGAAAGACCCTTGGTGCTTCCTGACATTTTATTCCTTGGTCGCTTTCAGTTCAAAGTGTTCCATCTGGATTTTGGTTGGTTTTGTCATGTGCCTCTGCAAGATCCTGGCTAGAAATCCACTCATCCTTCCACGAGTCAGTATCCCTATGGCTTTTGTTTCATGGTAGGGCTAGCACTTGTTTGTCTAGTGTTTCTTCTTGACATAGAGTTATCAGGTGATACGTCTTTGTATAGCTATGATTCCTTTGATTTAGGTTGGGAGCATTGGATTGTTCATATGAAATTTTTTTTTTAATTAAATTTTATTTTGATTGGCTGGCTCTGTCTTCTAGTCCTGTGTCTATTTTATATCTCCAGAGTTCCAGGTAGACTCTCTGAACTCAAAGACAACAGACAGCTGATACAATCAGTATTAGTGTTGATTTCTATCTCCTGTCTTTGAGCTGGGATTACTTCCAGAACAGATGGAAAGACTTTGGTAGCAGATGATTTGGGGATTCTGGACAAGGTCCTTATTTTGATCTGCCCTTTATTTTAGATGTTCTGTTGCTGTCATCCCACTTAGAAGCTGTGTGAGGACAGACATCATACTTCTCTCTCTCATATTCCTATGCGCACAGAAGATGTTTGATAGCTGTTGAAAGACAAGACATAGGTGCTGCTGGACCAAATAAGGGATACCATTAAAAAATAAAACTGAAAAAAATATCAAAGCTCTTTTGCAATGCATTTCATGTATTTTTAGGAACCATTTAAGCAATTTTTCATTACTTCTAAAACATCTGAGATAATCATGAAAGTGCACTAGTAAATTGTGTGTGTGTTTTAAAGAAGAGAGACTTGATTTTGACTCCTAAAATTAACTTAAAACTCTTTTCCACCCAATAGCTACTAAATTGCCATTCAGGGAAATCTCTTTGGGAAACCATTACTATGTGCCTACTTATTTCATCATTATGCAGTTAGCGTGATGTTAGCTTTTTCAATTCATGCCTTATGTCCTCTGCCTTGAATAACACTTTATTTGAGAAGCTGCTACTCTCAAGACACCAGCTGTATCGTGCCATTAGCAGTCATTTACTTGTTCAGAGCAAGAAAAAGGAAGAAATCACACTGTTATAAAAGCTAAAGGATAATTTCAATTCACTTTTAATTTCCCATTCTATGAAAAGTAAATCAGGAGCTTCATTTTGTGTACATCTATAAAGACTTGCTTTAAGGAAATGCTTTAAGGAAAATCATTTTATTTGGAAGCCATTATTCAGTATCTCATTTTTTGTCTGATGTTCGCTCAGGTTTTCCTAACTTTAAAAAACTGTATCAATCTGTTCTCTAAAAACTATTTTCCATATCGTTCTATATCATTGTAGAATGAAGTTGAAAATAATGGCTTTTGTTTATTGTCTTTTATAGTGAAGTGTGTAACTTTTTTTTTTGCGGTACGCGGGCCTCTCACTGTTGTGGCCTCTCCCGTTGCGGAGCACAGGCTCCGGACGCGCAGGCTCAGCGGCCATGGCGGCATGTGGGATCTTCCCGGACCGGGGCACAAACCCGCGTCCCCTGCATCGGCAGGCGGACTCTCAACCACTGCGCCACCAGGGAAGCCCAAGTGTGTAACTTTTATCCCTTATATTTTGGCTTTCAGAGAATTCACAATGGCAGAAATTGAGCACTTTGTAGATCCCAGTGAGAAAGACCATCCCAAGTTCCAGAATGTGGCAGACCTCCACCTGTATTTGTATTCAGCGAAAGCCCAGGTCAGCGGGCAGTCTGCTCGGAAAATGCGCCTAGGAGATGCTGTTGAACAGGTAAGATTCCATAGGTAACTTAATTTAGATTATACCTATTCCAGGTTTTCGGCACTTAGCAAATTCTGTGTACTGGATGACAAAATATCGTATTTTGGCAGGCATTTTATTTTGATACAGTATGTGTTTTTATACAATATTTATTACACACTATTATAGTGGGAGGAAATTACCTGAACACGCCACTGTGTGGACCATTGGGGCTAACATGAAAAATATGTTTAGCAGAGCACTTGGAAAAAAGTTCTTGGTTTGAACTGTGCCCCGTCAATCTGACTTTTAACAGTGTATACTACTTTTGGGGAGACATTTTGACTCACAGAAAGCAAGCCCTCTGGATTTTAAACTCTTCTGCATTACCCATAGCAATTGGGGTAAGGCCTTGCCTGTAATAGAATTTCTCTGATTATTTGCTTGGAGAAATAAGTGAGTGAAAACATTCCAACAGTAGCTGCTGCCTAATAGTGGAATGAATTGCCCTGGGAACAATGAGCTTCCTGTCTGAAAATATTCAAGTAGAGGCTGAGTGATAACTTGTCAGTTGTTTTGCAGAAAAGAGCCCTGCAGGGACTAGGAGATGGGGCTAGACGATTTCTAAGATCCTTCTGTACTAAAAATATAAGATTACATATACTATATGGGATTCACAAATTTCAGTGGGTGAGAGTACGTTAAAATCCCCTCAACATGTCTTATGACTTTTGCTAATTCAGAAGGAATATGTTTACAATTCCTTAGGATCATTATTATGAATGTCATTTTTAGCACTGTAGATTTAGAAGGTATGAGGTATTAGGCTGAATTTTTGCTGACCCAGTGAGTATGGTAGAAAGATTTTGAATGACGCCATTATTATCTGCTTGTTATCTTGACAGTTAAACCTTTTGAAAATAGCCAAGATCACATTTTGGGTATTTAAGATTGTTCTGAAAGCTGGATAAATTAGCTTACCTTGTGTCTCAAAATTGTTTCAGTAGATGATGAATAACTCGATGGAAAATGGTACCTTGGCCTTCAAAAGCATTGATGTTTGTGTTTTTGTTCGTTCCTCTATGCTTGCTTGCGTGCTGCTTGCCTATTTATCTACTTATTTGTTTATTCATTTATTTTTAGGGCGTGATTAACAACTCAGTATTAGGCTATTTCATTGGCCGCATCTACCTCTACCTCGTGAAGGTTGGTGTATCTCCAGATAAGCTCCGCTTCCGACAGCACATGGAGAATGAGATGGCCCATTATGCCTGTGACTGTTGGGATGCCGAATCCAAAACATCCTACGTAAGTAGGATGCAATGGTTTTTACCATGTGATTTTCACATTGTTAACCTGGAAGCATGGATATCAGAGTTGCCTTTTGTGTGCTTCATGTCAGAGTGGAACAAAAAGAAAAAAAAAGATTTCTTCCTGAGCTAAATGGGAAAAGTAGTTGCCCCCTTGTGCGCTCATAAGTGGGGGGCTACTCTTGTGTCCCAGAAGCCCTTTGTAGACTTGGATAGCTTTTACAGAGAGAGTAAGAGTGAGAGAGAGCGAGAGAAGGCCACTGATGGGGCAGTGCTGGTGTATCCTTTCTTGGTGTGGGCAGTGTGATTGGTAATATCCCTGAGTGCAGCTGAGATGGGGTGGCCTTCTTCCTGACAAGGACCCCAGCAAACGTTGGAAGTGGTGGTGAGGCTGAGTAAAGAAGGTCATAGTGCTCTTAGTTTCGAGAGTTACTTGGTAGATTTGGGGATAGACTAGTAGATTCTGATCTCTTGTTTAGGAACTACCTTTTCTCAAATTCTGTATATTTAATAATAATTCAGAGAAGACATCCAGGTTACCTCTTCACTGTTGCTTCCCACCCCCAACCCTCAAACATGAACATTAGTGCTGAAGCTTGGGATTGAAAGGCATTTGGATATAGGAGATGCTTCCTGCATTGGTGGCAGTGGGAACAGGGTGGCATCCAAAACAAGGAGGCCAAGAGCCTTCTGGCGTCTCCCTCGTTTGGTGCTAGGGAGGTTTCTCACCCATATGGAGACTTAAGCCCAGGAGTCCATGGTTCCCACATGTCCTTGGTTGCACTTTTTACTTTTTAAAGTGACTTCCTTTTAATGGATACATTTTTTTTAATTAAAAATAAAAGTCATTAAAAAAATGATGACCCTTTTTTGTAAAACAGAAAGCAAAAAATAATTCTTAAGTGTGTTATGTAGAAAGTGAAACTTCCTATTGTATGCTCCCCAGAAGTGTTTCAGGTCTCTTTTCTAGATCAGTCATGAACAAATGTTTTCTTTAGTAAATATAGTAAATATTTTAGGCTTTGTGGATCTCTGTTGCCTCTCTTCTTGGTTGGGGGGTTTTGTTTTTTGTTTTCGTTTAACAACCCTTTAAAAATCTAAAAACCATTCTTAGCCTATGAGCCTTGGTTTGTCAACCCCTATTCAAGATAATTTTATATGCTTTACCAACATATACACATGTGTACATGCATAATGATATGCACATACCTGTAGTGGCTGTTACTGATATTGTCTTTAATATATTCTCTTTCCTTTGTGGAATTAGGAAAGAATCTGTTAGGTTTTTCTTGTTACTTTACTTTCTTCACAAGCTTACTTGACATATACTAAAATGATAGTGGTAATTATTTTTGGATTGTAGGTGATAATTAACTTCAAAACGTATTACATTTTCTGGAATTTCTTTTCATTTTCAAATTAAGCCAATAAACTATTTTCTGTTTTGTATGAGAAGATTTCAAGCTAAACTGGACACAAATTCTTTTTTTTTAATAGATTTATTTTTTATTTTATTTATTTATTTATTTATTTATTTATTATTTATTTATTTATTTATTGGCTGCGTTGGGTCTTCATTGCTGCACGCGGGCTTTGCTCTAGTTGTGGTCAGCGGGTGCTACTCTTCATTGCAGTGCGCAGGCTTCTCATTGCGGTGGCTTCTCTTGTTGCGGAGCAGAGGCTCTACGCGCGCAGGCTTCAGTAGTTTTGGCACATGGGCTCAGTAGTTGTGGCTCACAGGCTCTAGAGTTCAGACACAGTAGTTGTGGCACATGGGCTTAGTTGCTCCGCGGTGTGTGGGATCTTCCCAGACCAGGGCTCAAACCCGTGTCCCCTGTGTTGGCAGGCAGATTCTTAACCACTGCGCCACCAGGGAAGTCCTGGACACAAATTCTTGCTATCTCAATTTAGATTCTGAATCTACATTTCATTTGTTTGTTCATTTAACATTTTGAACTGTTAAGGGCTGTATACCGTTCTAAGTGTATTATTATTATCACAGTAATTCTGTGCATTGGTCCTATTTCTGAGGAAACTGAAGTGCTGAGAGGTTAGGTAATTTGCCCGAGTCTCACAGCTAGTGAGTGGTGGAGCTGGGATGTGAGCCAGGGCTATCTGACTCCAGGCCCCTGCTCTTAACCATTGTGCTACACTGCTTTCATAAACCCTACTGCATTCCTGCTCATCCTTTCCTGAGTGTCACTGTGAGCTGTGGCCAAACCCTCAAGGATGAGAGATCAGAAAATGTGAGCCTAATAAGCCCTGAGGATGTAATGTACAGCATGGTAACTATAGTTAATAGTACTGTATAATATATTTGAAATTTACTTAGAGAGTAGATCTTAAAAGTTCTCATCACAAGAAAAAAAAGATTGTAACTGTGTGTGGTGACGGATGTCACCTAGACTTACTGTGGTGATCATTTTGCAGTATATACAAATATCGAATCATTATGCTGTACACCTGAAACTAATATAATCTTACATGTTAATTATACCTAAATCTAAAAGAATTAAGAAAAAAATTTAAAAACAGAAATGTGGGCCTAGCTTTGAGATTAGGCTACAATGTTTTGTGTAAGGTCATTGGAAGACTGGACTAAAACAAAACCAGAAGCTCCGGAGTAACAGACTTCTAAGGAGAGGGGAGAACTCCTTTAAAGCCTTTAATTTTTTCTTTTTGTGTGCTTCATATTTTATTTTTTTAATAAAAAAGTGACTGATATAGCTAATGTTCCACCCTTTTCCTCTCTCTGCTCAGAGGCAACCACGATCCCAAAGTTGTTGTCTACCATTCTTAGGCGTGTTTTTGTAGTGTCACCTTTCAGTACGTAAATATGTTCATTGACGTCTTTAGTAAACGATAATGAGCATGTTATTTATATGTTTAAGGGCATAGACATACTAATTGACATCTTTAGTGACTGTCAAAGGATCAAGTTACATGTTTTTAAGCTTTTTTCTTTAATTCCTATTTTTTTGTTGTTGTTAAGTGTTGGGGTTTCTGAGCTTATATGAGTTCTATATTTGCCTTTTTATTTGAAATACCCCATGTGGTAGCTTGTGCTTGGAAAGCTTAGTAGTTGTGGTGGTTGAATTTTCCCAAACTCTTTTGATTAAAGGCAAAAGTAAGTATTCATGAGAAGGACTAACTAGATATCTACTTAACTAAGCTTTTTACCTCTTTTGTTCTTATTCAAATAACAGGTTCTTAAGAATTTTTGAAAACACTTTGCTTTTGAAAAGTAACTTAGGCGTTAACCAGAAATGGAACCTGCCACCCCTGTGGTAGTAATGCTGTTATTAAGTTTTATTCTGTGACCGAAACAGTACCTGTTCTTCATTGAGTTTTCTTTTGTTGGGTAGGAAACTGAATTGAGCACAGATGCCCACATTTGTGGCTGGCTGAGCTGTGTGTTTAGTACAGCTATCTGATGCCAAGTTTTGAGAGCAGTAGACACTTCATACAGAGGGAATACCGTCATCCCTTGGTGTCTGCTGAGGCTTGGTTCCACAATCCCCACGGACACCAAAATCCTGGATGCTCAAGTTTCTTATATAAAATGGCTTAGTATCTGCATAGACCCTATGCACATCCTCCCGTATAGTTTAAATCATCTTTGGGTTACTTATAATACCGAACACAATGTAAACGCTACACCAATAGTTGCCAGATTCGCAGCAAATTTAGGTTTTGCTTTTTGGAACTTTCCAGAATTTTTTTTCTGAGTAGGTTTCATTCACAGTTGGTTGAATTCGCAGATGCGGAACCCACAGATACAGAGGGCTGGCTGTATTATTGGGTGTTAACACTTAAATACACCCTTCAGAATCTACTTAACAGTTTTTTCAAAACATCTTAGAGAGAGAAAGTCAATAAAACAATGAAATAGCAACATAGAAAAAGTTCCTTTTTCCTCTTTGAGCATCTGTCCTCTGTCCATTGTGTTTACCCTTCAAGGCTGATGGGATGCGTTAGCACTCTATTCATTTCCTCCTTCTTGTGATGCATCGTAATCTATTATATTTCTTTTTCTTTCCTTTTTTTTTTTTAATTAAAAAATTTTTTTTTGGCCACACAGTGGGGCTTGAGGGATCTCAGTTCCCCAACCAGGGATTGAACCCAGGCCCCAGCAGTGAAAGCCCAGAATCCCAACCATTAGGCCACCAGAGAACCACCTTTCTTTCCTTTTTTTTTTTTTTTTAATTAATTAATTAATTTATTTATTTTTGGCTGTGTTGGGTCTTCGTTTCTGTGTGAGGGCTTTCTCTAGTTGTGGCGAGCGGGGGCCACTCCATCACGGTGCATGGGCCTCTCACTATCTTGGCCTCTCTTGTTGCAGAGCACGGGCTCCAGACGCGCAGGCTCAGTAGTTGTGGCTCACGGGCCCAGTTGCTCCGCGGCATGTGGAATCTTCCCAGACCAGGGCTCGAACCCATGTCCCCTGCATTGGCAGGCAGATTCTCAACCACTGCGCCACCAGGGAAGCCCCTCTTTCCTTTTTAATGGTTCAGAAAAATGCATGCCCACTATATTGTTTTCTTTGTAATTTCTCATAAGAGTCTTCTGGCGAAGAGTTACGAACCTGAGTGACGTAGGTGCGGGGCATGCTGTGATATAACTAACTCCCGACGGATTTCCCTGCACACATGTTGTCCTTCGTAACTTTGTCACCTATGTTCAGACTTACCATCACCACAGCATCATAATAGCATGTTCTTATTTCTGCTGCTCTTTTATCGTAATGTCATGATTTCTGTTGTAATATCTCCTCTTCTCACGTTGCTAATCCCCTTGGTGAATCCTTGCCTTCCCACCTGCTGCTGTTGACCTTATTTTTTGTCACCTGTGTTGGTCTCTGAACCCTAAAGGGATTTTCAGGTGACTGATGGGGTCACTAACCCATGAACTGTTGTTATGTGTGGTAAAGACTGGTGAAGTACTTCCTCCTCTTAACTATCTTCCATGCTTTTAAAAGATCATGAAAGTTTTTCTTCCTGTTTTCCTTCTCCACAAACTTTTTTTTGAGGTGAGCACCAGGTTTAGATTTGTGGGTGCATATGTTCTGTGTGGACTCACAAAAGGGATCTTGGTTGACCCCTCAACCCTTCGTGTGTGTGGCGCTAGGAAGTCTCTGGGAATGTGCTGTTGTGTGCGCTCTGGAATTCAGGAGGTCGAATTCTGGCCAGGGATGTGATTTACTTGCCTAGTGTAGGGCTCTTCCGAAATAGCCATGCCCTTCTCTTTGGCAGTTCTTAAAAGTGCACAGAGAAGAATGACTTTGCAGGTTTTACTTCTTTGATTTGAGCCAGAGTTTTAACAACATAAATGTATGAGTGTGAGGGGGGAAGAACCATTACAGTGGTCCCTCGGTATCTGTCGGGGATCGTTATCCAGGAACCCCCCTGCAAGTTTGCCAAAATCCATGGATGCTAAAGCCCCTTATGTAACACAGTGTTGCCCTAGCGGTTTCTGCCAGATTCATTTTGAATCCTGGTCACAAATTTGAAACAGATCTGCCAGTTTTGTCTTGGTTCACATTTTATTTCCATAACCAAATCCTAGAAAATATTAGTTTACCCCACATTCACAATATGGCAAAATATTTCTGTCCAGAAAATGAAAAGACTACTTTGTGTACATGTGTGAATTATATTTTGTAAGGGTGTTACTACCCGATGTATAAGACTATTCCCATTTCAAACATTTATAAAAGTTGAGTGGAGATTCTATAATTGAATTATTCATGAGTATGTGAAAGAGTTACCTATAATCCACATGCATTTGTGAATGAACCTTGTGTGACTTACAAATGTTTTTCTCTATCATGTCTTCTTAGGGCTGGATTGAGATTGTCGGTTGTGCTGACCGTTCCTGTTATGACCTTTCTTGTCATGCGAGAGCCACCAAAGTCCCACTCGTAGCTGAGAAGCCTCTGAAAGAGCCCATATCCTTTCTGGTCACTTCAGCAGCTCAGGACTACAGTGTAAACATCTTGGAAATGGATAAGTCCAAGTCTATACCTTGTTCTGTGGATAAACTGAGATGTTTGTGCACTATTTAAACCTATTATTTTACCCATCTCATTGCTCCTTTCCTATTCTCTTTACTTGTAATCTGACATGTGCCCGCTCAGTGTCTGGTCCTTGAAAGAAAAATGCTCTGTATGTCTTTCAGGATGTTGACCAATTTTTCTCAGCCATTTCCCACACCTTCATCTACATACATGCTCTTTAATTAAAGGGCGCCTGGTGAATACTTTCTCTATTAAAATCTGAGTGACTTTTATGGTAGATGAAATAATTTAGTTCACTTGATCTGTAGATTATCAAAGGAGAAATTTTCTTCTTTTACAAGCCAGTGAGATTGTGAGCTGATCTAAGGGCTAGGCCAGGGACAGGAAATAGAGCCTGTCGTGTTGAGACATTTGAGAAATGAATGAATTGTTTTCAGAGGTTATTATGCTATGTATTGGGTTATACTGCTGATTAGATAATATCCCTTTATCTCACTGTAACTTTGAAAAAGTCTTTCTTGATGATGTTTACTTATTTTGACTGAGGTTTATCTGAATGATTTTGTGGGTGGTTGTTTCATCTTGCACTGGAAATCAGCGTATAGAGGATCTCAGACACCAATAGGGAACTGATAGTTGTTTTAAGTCGATGATGGCTTGTCCTCAAGATCATTTCCCGAAATACGAAGGCAGTTCTGTAGTTTTGTATTCCTTGACTACTTCATACAAAACAGTCAATGTTGTTCAGTTTGAACCTAATAAGGGAGCAATTGGCAAGGCATATAAGAAGGATGCAAAGCTGGTGATGGAGTACCTTGCCATTTGTGATGAGTGTTACATTACAGAAATGGAGAAACTACTGAATGAAAAAGGGTAAGATTTAAGATGTGTACTTTTACATGGGCTCCAGTCAGCTATGTCTTCTCTGCCAGGTTTTGAAAGTTAGGGTGAGATGAGTTTCTTTAGAAATGTTTTGCAGGTAAGTACTATCTCTTGGCTACATTTAAAGGACTGTGTTTGTCTAGATTTTGGCATTATGGCCTGGAGATAGACTTGATATGGACTATAAAGATTTTTTTTTTCCCCAATAACTTTCTTAGAGGAGGAGACTTATCCAAGGTAATTGGAAACTACATCTATCTCTTAAGTCAGTGCTCTTTATTTGAACTTTGGAGTCGTCTGTGTAATTGTTGTAAGTATAAATGTAAAAATGATAGAGAAGAATCTTTAAAGGAATTCAACAAAATCCATCACTAAACAATGTAAAATTTACTGTGTCTGGCAAACACTAAAAAATTTCTAGACATATGAGAAAGCATGAAAATATGACTCATAAAGAGGAGAAAAATCAGTCAAAAGGAACACCCAGAAATGACAAACGTGATGAAAGTAATACAGAAGGATGTTAAAACAGTTATTATAAGGGCTTCCCTGGTGGCACAGTTGTTGAGAATCCTCCTGCCAGTGCAGGGGAGATGGATTCGACCCCTGGTCCGGGAAGATCCCACATGCCGCGGAGCAAGTAAGCCTGTGAGCCACAACTATTGAGCCCTCGTGCCACAACTACTAAAGCCTGTGCGCCTAGAACCTGTGCTCCTCAACAAGAGAAGCCACTACAATGAGAAGAACGCACACCACAGCGAAGAGTAGCCCCCACTCGCCGCAACTAGAGAAAGCCAACCCATAGCAACGAAGACCCAACACAGCCAAAAATAAATAAATTTTAAAGAAACAACAGTTACTATAAATATGCTTCCTGTGCTCAAGGATGTTAAGAGAAAACATGAACATATGAGGAGAGAAATGGGAATGTATATGTAAAAAAGAACCAAATAGAACATCTAGAGGCAGTATCTCAAATGAAATTGTGTGCACCTACCCACAATACAATAGAATGAAATCTTTTTAAGTGCTTACAGACAAAAGCCGTATACCCAGCAAAAATATCTTTCAAAAATGAAGAGAAAATATTTTCAGACAAAAAACTCAAGAGGATACATTGCCAGCCAGACCTACACTGCAAGAAATGTTAAAGAAAGTCCTTCAGGCAGAAGTGTGGAAATTTAGAGCTCTAGAAATGATAAATATGTGGGTGAATATGAGTAACGTTTTCTTTCATTTCTTTAAAATGACATCTCTTAATTTCTTAAAAAGATAATGGGTTGTTTAAAGCAAAAACAATAACAATGTATTGTGAAATTTATAATGTGTAGAAGTAAAATGTATGACATCAGTAGCCCAAAGGATGGGAGCGAAGACTTGGGAATACGTAAGAATATGTATACTGTTTTGAGGTGTGTACATTACATGTGGAGGTACACCATGGTAAGTTTAGGAAAGGACATACCGTAAACTCCAGAGCAATTGCCTGGATAAAACACACAGAAACCAAAGGGATATAACTAATAACCCAATGAGAGGGCTAAAATAGAATAATTAAAAAGTGCTCCAGAAAAAGACAGGAGAAGAGGAAAAATGAACCACGAACAGATGAGATCAATAGAAAATAACTCAGGAAATGGTAGATTTCAACTCAACAATATTGATAGTTATATTAAATATAATGATGTAAACACTCAAATTAATAGCTTTTAACTGTCAAACTGGTTAAAAGATTCGAGACCCAGTTAAATGCTGTTTCCAGGAAACTGACTGTAACGGTCATATACGGGCATACCTCGGACATATTGTGGGTTCGGTTCCAGACCACTGCAATAAAGTGAATGTTGCAATAAAGTGAGTCACACAAATTTTTTTTGGTTTCCCAGTGCATGTAAAATTTATGTTTACACTGTAACCTACTCTATCAAGTGTGCGATAACCGTTATATTTTTAAAATAGGGGGCTTCCCTGTTGGCGCAGTGGTTGAGAGTCCGCCTGCCGATGCAGGGGACACGGGTTTGTGCCCCGGTCCGGGAGGATCCCACATGCCGCGGAGCAGCTGGGCCCATGAGCCATGGCCGCTGAGCCTGTGCGTCCAGAGCCTGTGCTCCGCAGCGGGAGAGGCCACAACAGTGAGAGGCCCGCGTACAGAAAAAAAAAAAAAAATAGGGAATTCCCTAGTAGTCCCGTGATTAGGGCTCCATGCTTCCACTGCAGGGAGCATGGGCTTGATCCCTGGTCAGGGAACTAAGATCCCACATGCCGTGCGGCGTGGCCAAAAGAATAAAAAATAAAAACCAATGTACATACCTTAATTAAAAAGTACTTCATTTCTGAAAAATGCTAACGACCATCTGAGCCTTCAGCAAGTTGAAATCTTTAGTGACGTCAAAGACCACTGATCATAGATCACCATAACAAATACAATAATGATGAAAAAGTTTGAAATTTTGTGAGAATTACCAAAATATGACTCAGAGACATGAAGTGAGCACACGCTGTTGGAGAAATAGCACTGAGATTTATCGATGCTGGGTGGCCATAAACCTTCAACTTGCAAAAAATGCGGTATCAGTGAAGCACAGTGAAACAAGGTATACCTGTACACAAATAGGCTTAAAAGGAAAAGAATTTTAAAATATTTCCCATACAAACATTAATCAAGAAGGTGGAGTGGCTTATTAACATCAGGCAAAGTAAACTTCACAACAAGGAAAATTACCAGGTTGCATTTCATAATGGTAAAGGGATCAATTCATCAAGAAGGCACATCACCTCTAACCTTGTATGCCACTAAAAACAACCTCAAAATATATAAAGCAAACGTAACAGAACTGAAAGGAAAGTTAGACAAATCTACCGTCACAGTTGGTGATTTCTACACCCCTGTCTCAGTGATCAGTAGAGCAAGTAGACAAAAAAGAATCAATAGGAATTTGAAGATATAAACACTGTTAATCGACTTACTCACCGTTTATAGAATGCCTGATAACCAGAGTATACATTTTAAGTACACTTGAAACATCTTTCATATTGTTTTTTGTACCACTATCTAGCTAATGACGACTTGCATTTTCAAAGCATTGTTTAAAAAAACAGAGTATGAGAGTCTGCATATGGCCTGCAAACCCTGACTATTTCATACACAGAAATTTTGCCAAACCCCTTTTACACAAAGGATTATACGCCAAATTCTAGGAAAGACAAACCTCGTTTATAGCGATAGAAACAGTGAAGGGGATTGAAGGAGAAGGGACTTAGAGAAACCTTTGGGGCGATGGTGGTTGCATGTGTATGTGTATTTGTCAAAAGAACTATCATAAGATGAACTCTTGTAAGTTGAAGATAAAATTTACAAGAAATTTTAAAACATTTCTGGTCTCCCAGAATTAATGTCTGTTTATGCTAAAATAACATCAAATGCCAATAAAGTAACCATAGGTTACTAGCAGATATCATTATCTACAAACAAGACAGGTTTTAAAAAAATATTCTCAAATAATGGCTATCTCCTTGCTAATTTCAGCTTTTTTATAATTATTACCTACTCTACACTTAGATTGTGCTCACAGAGACAATATATATGATACTGTTTATATGGAGTCTTTAATGCATGTGTGCACAGACTTCAGACAGAATAGTAAAAGTGGAGGCAATCAATGAAAACCATTCATATGATGCATGAGATTATCACTGCAAGAAACTAGCAAAATGCAGTGTACCATGTATCAGCCATACAGCTTCAAGGACAGCCACATGAGGGCACTCTTTTCCCTGCCCTGAGCTGCTTGTGAGATAAGACACATCCAAATTGATCTTCATAATGTGAGGAAATACTTCATAAGCTGAAATACAGGTATTACACGAACTGCTTTATAAAGGTGAATTCTTTTTTTTAAAAAAAGTTTTATTTATTTTTGGCTGCGTTTGGTCTTCGTTGCTGTGTGCGGGCTTTCTCTAGTTGTGGCGCGCGGGCTTCTTATTGCAGTGACTTCTTTTGTTGCAGTGCACGGGCTTTAGGTGCGCGGGCTTCAGTAGTTGCAGCACGTGGGCTCAGTAGTTGTGGCTCACGGGCTCTAGAGCGCAGGCTCAGTAGTTGTGGCGCACGGACTTAGTTGCTCCACGGCATGTGGGATCTTCCCGGACCAGGGCTTGAACCCGTGTGCCCTGCATTGGCAGGCGGATTCTTAACCACTGCACCACCAGGGAAGTCCCAAGGTGAATTCTTATAACCTGAAATGGAATGGGCGTATCTCAGGATGTGAACATATGGCATGCAGGCAGTAATTTTTGTGGGGATAGTATTTTATATTGACATGTCAAGCAGAATCATTAAACTTCTTTTAAGCTGATCTTCATCAACGTAAGTGTCAAAGTTTATTTTGGAAATAGTGTGGGAGTTTTAAAATTTCTTTCTGTAAGATGACAAGTTGGTCATTTTTACATTTGTTGGGACAGTAGCGAGAACAGTGGTCTTTTTGCCAGCAAGCCTGTTTTTGACAAATTTATTGTAATTATTCTAAAACTGAATTAAAAAATTTTTTTCTTTAGTTTTACCTTGATCTCAAAACCAAAAGAATTGGTCATAAGTCACTTGTGGAATTTTATAAGACTAACCACATTTTTGGGTGCCTCCCAAAATACTGTTTGGTGCCGTTGTTAGAATAATTAATTTGGTATTCCTTATGAACTAATTTAAATTTGACTTCAGCTGTTATATCTGAATTGTTGACCAAGTTGTATAACACTTAAAATGAAAAACAGTTTAGCACTCTGTATAACTTCTTTAAATTAAGGCATGGGATGTGTGTTTTCACCAATATGTAATGTGCCTTGTTTCTTTGCAGGGAATTTACTATTGAAACTGAAGGGAAAACATTTCAGTTGACAAAAGACATGGTCATTGTGAAGAGGTTCCAGAAAACACTACATGGTAAATTTGTAACAAACAAACAAAAATCATTACTCCTTAAAGGCATTTTGTTTTTTTGTTTTTTTAAGTTTCACAGCATAACCATTTTATGGAATATTTGAAGAAGAAAAATAAATCCTTAATGCTATAACCCTAAATTTGATGAATATGTTCAAGGTATTATCTCAGGTTTTTTTTTTTTAAAAAACATAATTGTACTCATACTGAAGAATAATTTATAATGCCACCTTTATGTTTCCTGTGTGACCTGAGGTACATATGAAGAATATCTCTTTGATTAAAAACATTTTTTTTTTCTTTTCTCACTTTAAGGAAAAGTCCTTTTGTTTCTTAAGCAAAAGAGAGAACTCATCCCTTCTGTCTATTTTAGCAAATTAACTTGTTAAAAGTAGTTTAGATTAGTGATCTTTCATGCTTTTTTAAAAGCCAAGGAGATGATTATTTTTGGTAGAACAAATTCCGTGAATTGGGAAATGACTATTTTGGAGAATATACGAAGGATGCTTGTGGTTAACTGGCTGAATTGAAGCTTCTGGAAACTAAGAGTAGTGGGTATTTGAGATGCTACTGCCCATGGAGCAAGCAGGCCTCCTTTTCCATTTGTGTTTGGCCTGCATCGTTGTCACCAGGCTGCAATGAGCTGTAAAAGGAGTCTGAAAAGTGATAGGAGGAAGCAGGGGATCCTTCTTCATGCTCTGGGGCTTTTTAGCCACTATCCTGGCAGCTGGCTCAGAGCTGTACTTCACCATTGCTTGGATGCCAGGAAAGGATGGGCAGGAAATGCCTTGATCATATTTCTGAAATGTTATTCTCATGTGTAAGTTTTTGGTTCCAATTATCTCATTTCTCTTGAAACATAAATTCTCCAAGGTTAGGGTCAGTTACCTTAGACCTGGATAGTGCTTAGCCATGCTTCCTTTCTGAATAATAAGTAATAATGAAGACAGTTCCTGTGTGTACCACAGGCATAGCCTCACCCATGGGAAGAGCCATGGCGTCCCAGGTAAATGTATTGGATTGAGTGCTGGTCCCTGAGCCAACTCTTCTCTGAGGGGCTCCTGACCCCAGAACCTTGGAAATACGATGGCAGTAACTTGGCTCTCTTAAGGAGTTCTCATCCAGATAGCAAGATAAAGAGTAAAACACAAATCACATGACACTTGTTGTACGTAGGAGTTGTTTTTGTTCATTTTGCCAGCTGTGGTGGTAGATTTTTTAATTCTAACAAAGTCTTACAGATGCTCTAGAGTTTTAATGCTTTCTGCATAGCCGAGGCAGATGATAGAGTGTGGCTGCTATGGTTCATAGCTTACCAACTGGGGAAGGAATACCCTGGTATCTGGTTTCATTTTTATGCTGTATAAACAAAATTAAATTTGGTAAAAAAATTTTCACTCCAGTTTTCTCTTTAAAGGCACTGTGTTTTCTACCAGGAAATAGTTTTTAGGATCGTTCTGATTTCTTTGTCCTGATGTACAAGATCGATCACAATCTATCTAGAATAGAGATATTTTTAGGGCCAGTAAGAATTGTTTAGAGAGGACCTGAAATGCATTATGTGAGGTTTGAGAGAGTGTTATTGAATTTCTCTCTCTCTTGCAGTGGAAGAAGTTGTTCCGAGTGTAATTGAACCCTCATTTGGCCTGGGTAGGATCATGTATACAGTATTTGAACATACATTCCAAATACGCGAGGGAGATGAACAGAGAACGGTGAGTTGTCATGTACAGTGTACTGTTTGTTCTCTTACAGTGTCAGAGAACAACATTTACTGAGTGATGTTAAGACAACTCTGAAACAATCAGTTGTTATTTACTGTAATGTTAACACCTTTGCTTAACTGTTTACAAAGCAAAGCACTTTTTTATCTCATTTGAGCTTGGATGTGTAGGTTATTCTAGATGCCATTGTTTTAGTTGCATTTGAGTTCTGAGACAGGACATATTACTTCGGGAGAACTGTCTGTATTGCATCAATGGAAGGAATGGTACTTTCTGGATATACTCGTGTTTTCAGAAAATTGGGAAGGAGGAGATAATTCACAGAATTTGGTCAAACCAAAAAACTGTATTTATACATTGGTAAAGCATTGAAAGGAACCTTCTCAAACTGCATAAAATAGTCTGGGGTATGTTGGGGGTAAAAGATGTAAATTCCTAGGTTCTATTCCAGAGATACTGATTCTCACTAGGTCTGAGACTCAGGGATCTGGTTTTTTGGTTCTTTTTTAAATAAGAACCCCAGGTGATTCCAGTGTGGGAGATTGACAGATAATAAATTGGGCAGTAGTATGTGAGGTGTAGCCTTTCCTAACATTCAAGCCTAGCTAAAGATAAATGTTTTTTAGAAGTTTTCATCCACTCCCTCAAGTTTTCTTTTGGCTCGGATGCTTTTGAATCACTGCTGCATGCCTACCACGTATCTCTTCATTCTGGCTAATTTCACCTTTCTCACCTCACCTCTGCCTGTGGAAATTATACTCCTTTAATTTATAGCTTCAGGTTTCCAGGAAAGGCACTCAGAAGAAGAATGCTAGGGAGGAGAGGTTGTATAGGTCAAATTAACTGAAAGAAGCATTGTTACCTGCTTGACCAGCTAAAGCTGAGTGTGTACCCAATGTTGGACATGAGCTCTGTAGTTCTTTCTAGGGTGTTTCATCTTGAAAACGGACTGATGAGTTCTTGGCACCAGTATTTTGAAAAGTCTGACGTACCATGGGTAATGTGTAGCTAATAAAGCTACTCTTTTATTCTCTGCCGTAAAGTTATATCTTCATTTCCTGACATTTAAGGAGCAGCTTTTCATTCGTTAACAGATAGTAAGAACCTGAGCTGGACACCAGACATGCAAACATAAGGCATGGTTCTTCCTGAGGAATGATGTCATACTTAACGGAATGTGCTCTTTTTAGAGGTCGAGTTTGCTTCAAGCTTTTCCTGCTATTTTTCTAATGAAAAGTTTTTTAAAAAATCTTTTAGCTGTTCCTTTGAATCTAATGATATTGATATAACTAGAGTTTTAATAAAAATTTCATAAAGGCTAGGCAAGAATAAATTAGTTATAGTGTTTTATGAATTGCATAGAGATTCTCATCATGGAGAGAAATTTGATTAGGCTGTGAGAAGCCAAATATGTTTCTAAATTGTTAGCACATAGTCCCTCGATCCATCTTCCTGTAAATTTGGTATAAAAGCATTGCTAGTGAGATAAAAAAAAATTAATTTTCTATAAAGGCAGGTCCCCACTTCTCTCTCACATTAAATGAAATCACAAGATGGAGGAGAGGAGTGGAATTCTGAGTGTTCCATGATTCAGGTACTATGCTGGTAGAGTCTAAGGTTTACTTACAGTGGAATATTCACCATTGCTTGGCACTTAAGATTAATCAGGCTTTGCGGGGGCTAAACTGGACCCTGTGTCATTCATTATTTTAATGGGACCTATTCATTCTGAGTCTCATATTCTTGCCTTCAAGTGAACCTTTTTTACAGATATTATTTAAGAACGGTCTTCAGCTCTCATTTCCAACCCCAAATGGTGGACTAGTTTGCCTTCAACAGAGTATCTTTTTTTTATTTCTGAATAAATCTGAAACCTGTTTCAGGAGCAGTTGAGGAGGGCTGTACTTTTCTATGGGTATACAGAGCATCTTTCTTGTTTGTTTCCTACTATTTCTCTGGGACACACATTTGTGAGCTAATTAAGCTTTTCTGTTTTACTTAGTCACTAAGGCTCAGAGAGCCTTCACTTATGCTGAATCTCTTAAAGGACAGAATGGAATTTTGTCTTTTGACACTACTTCTCTGATGATTTGGGAGGAGGTTCTTTAGGGATCTCCACGGAAAGAAGTAAGGCTTTTAAGTGGTACCAAATAATTACCATCTTAGATGGTAGCTTTCAGAATGCCTTCACATCATTTAACTTCCTTAAAATAGACCTGCCAAGTAAGCAGAGCAGATGGTAGAGATCTACTTTTTAGATGGAGAAACTAAGCTCCAGAGAGGGAGAGTTCACTGAGTTGGTCCAGATTCAGAACTGAGAACAAGATCTTTCTGATTCTAGTTCTGGATATCCTGCTCTCTCTGTTTTGTCACACTGCTTTTTCGTATCATGTTTTCTAGTATTTTAACAGTGAAGATTGGACATTAATGTTTAGATCTTTATACACTAACATATTTGGATTTCTTTCTTTTCAAACCATCTAGTTCTTCAGTTTCCCTGCTGTAGTAGCTCCATTCAAATGTTCCGTCCTTCCACTGAGCCAAAACCAGGAGTTCATGCCGTTTGTCAAGGAATTATGTAAGCAAATCCAGTTGGGTAATCTCCATGGGAATACTGTCAAGTAGACTGAATTTTAGGAAATGTCTCTCTTTGTTTTATATATATATATATTTATTTATTTATTTATTTATTTATGGCTGTGTTGGGTCTTCATTGCCGCGCAGGCTTTCTCTAGTTGTGGCGAGCGGGGGCTACTCTTCATTGTGGTGCGCAGGCTTCTCACTGCGGTGGCTTCTCTTGTGGAGCACAGGCTCTAGGCACACGGGCTCAGTAGTTGTGGCTCGCGGGCTGTAGAGCGCAGGCTCAGTAGTTGTGGCACATGGGCTTAGTTGCTCCGCGGCAGGTGGGATCTTCCTGGACTGGGGCTCGAACCCGTGTCCCCTGCATTGGCAGGCGGATTCTGAACCACTGCGCCACCTGGGAAGCCCCAGAAATGTCTCTTTTCTTCAAATAAAAATACATATTGAATGAAGAATAAATCTAAGGGATTTTAGCATCTGCTCTTATTTCTAAGAGAGAGAGTATGCTTGCTCGGGATGTTTTCTCCTGCATTTGAATGAGTCAGCGTAGGACCCAAGAGTCAGATTTCAAACATCCTTGCTTCTCCTGTTGACCCTGCTGCTTGCTTCATCAGGGGAACCCTAGTGGAGGGTAACATCCCCAGTGGATCTACAGCCACTGGACCCACAGCACTGAAAGGGATCCTAGTGGCCACCTGGTGTGGCCCACATATTTCAGAGCTGGGAAACAGGAAGCGTTCACTGAGCTGCTCAGGGCCGTGCGAGCCTCCTGGCCTTGACTCCTTGTCTGACGCTCGCTCCCCTGCAGCTGAATGAGACGTAGGTATGAGTGAGGGGTTGGGCGCCAGCAAGGGATTATACTTTGGGAATTTTTCTTTCTCTTGCAACTGCAACTTACTGCTCTTCCGTGTTAGTCCCTTTTATAAGCGTCCTGAGCTTGTACGACATTGAGATGACATTGGGACTTTCTCGTTTTTAAATTTTTAATTTACTTAATTTATTTTGGATAGCGGAAGCCTTGACCCGGCACGGCATCTCTCACAAAGTAGACGATTCCTCGGGGTCAATCGGAAGACGCTACGCCAGGACTGATGAGATCGGCGTGGCTTTCGGCATCACCATTGACTTTGATACAGTGAACAAGGCCCCTCACACGGCAACCCTGCGGGACCGAGACTCCATGCGGCAGATAAGAGCAGAGGTGGCTGCCTTCTCTTTGGCATTTTTAATCTTACAAATGTGTACTGGTTCCTTCTGATTTGAGATGGATTTTGTTGTGTTTATGCTCCCCTTTTTTTTTCTTTTTAATTTTAATTATAAGTTACTATCAGCACAGATTCCAAATCTCCTCGGCTTAATTATGAAAATATTCATTAACACTTCTCTAATTTTTTTTTTTTTTGCGATACGCGGGCCTCTCACCGTTGTGGCCTCTCCCCCTGCGGAGCACAGGCTCCGGACGCGCAGGCTCAGCGGCCATGGCTCACGGGCCCAGCCGCTCCGCGGCATGTGGGATCTTCCCAGACCGGGGCACTAACCCGCGTCCCCTGCATCGGCAGGCGGACTCTCAACCACTGCGCCACCAGGGAAGCCCTCTCTAACATTTTATAGCCATTTAGATCACTCTGGGCTCATTCTCTTACAGTTCCCTTTTATAGTTATTTATTTGGACAAGGAAAATATGATCCCCGGTGGTTGTTGCCATCGTTTTATTGGTAGGCTTTGGGGAGCTTAGACAGTTTTATCTTTATATTTCTATATAAATGTACACATGAGTACGTATAAACTTTTTCATGTTAATCAATTCAAAACAGTGAATAATGTTTCAGTAATTTTACTTGATGGGAAGGGAACGGTGGAGATGGGCAAAGTACAGGAGGGAAAGGAAAGAGCAGGTTTTTATTTAGAGTGCCTATCATGTGCTCTGCTTGTTACAGAGGGTTAGTAATAGGGAAAACACAAGTGAAAGACTGCTTTTTTCCGAGGGAATTTTTAGTCTACTACAGAGGTCACAGATTTCTGGCTCATCTTTTTACAGAACCAGATCTAGCCACTCTGAACCGATGTTCCCATCGGGCAGGGGTTCTCAAAGTGTGGTCCCTGGACCAGCAGCATCTGCATCACCCGGGAACTTGTTAGGGAAGAGGAGTCTCCGCCCCAGACCTACTAAATCAGAAACTGGGTTGGGGGAGAGAGGGAGGGGTCGGGCAGAACTGGTTTAACAAGCCCTCCGGGTGATCCTGATGGTTACTCAAGTCTGAGAACCCCTGCTGTGTGGCAGCCAGTGTTCGGTTCTGGCTGAGGAACAGCTGGCCCCCTTCGTGGGGGCTCTCCAGTTTCCCAGCTCCCTTCGTTCATGTTACTTGATTGACCCCAGTTTTAAGAGTTAAATTTTACACACATGAAGTAACTTCAAGTGGCACAGAGATTTGGAATAATTAGGAAAGGCCGTGCGGGAGAATTGAGTTATCCAGGGAGCAGGCAGCCGTTCTGGGCAGGAAGAAGAGCCTGAACCCAGGCCTGGGAAGGAGGTGAGTGTAACTAGGTAAAGGGGATTCAGTGGGAGTCACAAGAAACATGGTGTGGGGACCAGTGTGTAGAGGGATCCTGTCATTGTGTAGACACTGACTTGGCTCTCTATATAGTTTCCTGAGTTCAGGGTAAATCCTCTTTTGGGCAATCTAATCGAGGTGGTTGATTCTGGGACTTCTCTTTCCTTTTACCCCAGGTCTCTGATCTGCCCAGCATAGTTCGCGATCTGGCCAATGGCAGCATCACGTGGGCTGATGTGGAGGCCAGATATCCTCTCTTTGAAGGTCAGGAAACTGGGAAAAAAGAGACAATCGAAGAATGAGGACAGTTTTGGCAACTTTTGACCATTTGCGCTAATAAAAGAATAACTCTCATCATGTCCACTTTACAAAAAAAAAAACAGCATTGCATCTCCTCCCGGGGACTGCATTTTATCCTCAGCGGCTGCCTGATCCTACTCCCACAATTAAAGCTGAAGGAATTCTGAACAAACCTGTAATCCGCTTGCTCATCTTTCCGCGTTCCCAGCAAAGCTATTTCTCCTACCTTTGGGTGGACACTCATGGCTTAATGTTAAACACAGTTAATACATTTTAAAATTAACTTTATTCAGAGAGCCGTAAAGTTCACCTGTTTGAAGCGTACAGTTTGATGGCGCTTAGTGTATTTACAGAGCTGTGTAACTGCCTTCCAGTTTTAGGACACCTCCGTCGCTCCAAAAGGAGCTCTCGTGCGCATCCCAGGCCCAGCTGCAAGCAACCACCCATCCGTCTTCTGTCTGGATTTGCCTTTTCTATCCTTTCTCTTTCTCCGAGAATGTGATGGTGCATTGTGCTGAAGAGGCGGCAGTCTCTGAGTAGGTGGGCGGCTTCTGGGAGGAGCTGAGGCGCGGAGGAGGCTTGCTGGGGTGGGGTCAGGGCTGCCGACCCCACTGTCCTGCTGACAGAGTCTCCGGGAGGGGGTGCCTTGACAGAAAGCCTCTATTTGAATTTTAAGACGTGCTTGTACTTGGCTTCCCAGGTAGCCCTGGAAATCACTGAACTCCTGATGCCAGAGGAACCCCATCTGCCTTGTCTGACTTGGCCCTTCTCAACCATCACAGCGTCTTGATTCTAGCCTAGTAGTTTTTGGCTCAGCTTTTGAGGGACTTTACTTCTATGATGTTTTTGTACAGGACACTCAGAACACAGATGTTTATTTGTTAGGAAAAAAGTCAAGGATGTGCCAATTTGAGCAGCTCTTTATTTACAGACCTAAGACTGTCTGGCTTCGCATCTTCCTCTCAGACAGTAGAGGGGAGGGGAGGGGCCATTTCCAGAATGTTTTCCTTTGTCTTGGGTGTGAAGAGCAGTAGAAGAGTGTGCCCCAGGGATTCTCTCATCTTTATCTCATCTCTGATGACGCCGACCACAGTATTCCACATAGTAGGTAGTCAATAAATAGACTTTGGATGAGTCTTGAAGTTTTGAACAAATATGGGGAAGAAAGCCTTTCACTAAACTTATTTCTCTTCTACCCAGTGCTTTTCAAAGTATTCATTATTAAATTGGAAGGAACTAGCTTTTAAATAAACTGAGTTTTTATATTCTAGGGATTCTTTTCACCTCAGATTCCTAATAATCTAGCTCTTCACTTGGCGTATGTTCCAGCATTGTCACATTGGGGCTGGAGTAGGTGGGGGGCAGTTGTCTTTACTTCTTCCCATTTATTTAACATCCTTTTACAGTGGGCACCTCCATAGTCAGACAGTCACCACCACCTCAGACATTGTTATGAGCTCCTTGATGGGAAAAGATATATTAAACACATAGTGGGATTTACCTACTTTTGTTCATAAAGGGATTGGAACCCAAGCGCTCTTCGCTTTTCATTGGAAAATACATTTGCCATGAGTTAGATGCTGGATATTAATTCTACCAGCCCTGCCTTCTCTGTTCTTTCCTCTACGTGCAATGCATGATTTCTCCTGAGAGAACACCCAGTGTCTCTGAAGCGGCTGATTACCTGAGTGGGGAAGATGGGCCAGTGGCAGAGCCCTCTGGTTCTGTGTCACGTGTGCTTGATTCTGAGCACAAGCAGCGAAAGAGTAGTTTTCTAAACAAAGAGGCTCTTTACACACACGAGTTATGTGCACACACACCTCTCCTCTGTTCAAGCCCGATGTGTATGTAAAGCCAGAGTCTTTCTGGCTTGATATACTGTAAGGCCCTTATTATTTATGTATTTGTATGTAGCAAACTGGGCTGTAGCTCAAGAGCTGGGTAAGTAGCACTGCCTCTCAGGGAAGCCACGTCTGTTCTTCACTGTCCTGAAAAACAGGGACGGGGAAGGGTCAGATTCTAACTGGTTTCCATGGAATGTACATAGGAACACAGGAGTTCCTTTAAAACTTCAGTTGGAATTCAGGAGCTGAGTCTAGAGAGGTGTTCTGTGCCTGAGTTCTGCAGGAGTCCAGAACCTTAGTAGTGCTTAATAGCTCACAGTAGTAAAATACTGAATATAGATGAGCGTTCCAGAAAAGGAAATCATTGCCAAGTCGTGTAAATACAGAAATGATCTTACTAATTGGGTGAGATGGTACTAGAGATGTCTGACGTCCCAAGGTCTTTGTGACAGCAATTTGCAAAATTATTTTGTTCAATACATCACTTGAAATACATTCACTCTAGACCTTTATTTATTATTGGTCCCTTAACCAGTATAAACTTAGGGTAATGGTAGTGACTGTCTTAGCCAGCGGAGGCTATTCACAAGAGAACCACATCACCTGGAAATAAATGCAAATTATCTCTGGTTACAGCTGCACCTAAATTAACCTCCTGTCACCAGAGAAAACTATTAATCTGTGTCTCTTGCGGGGGGGGGGGGG
>NW_020174149.1:8157929-8190669 GCF_003031525.2 Neophocaena asiaeorientalis asiaeorientalis
GGATGGCGAGATTTTGATAGCGTCACTCATGTGAAAGAGCCTTGCACCAGCATCTTCGCTGACAGTCTGACTGTGTGTAAGGCATAGTAGGTAGGCAGGTTTTGTTTGTTTGGCATTTGGCCTACAGCACAAAGAAATCTAGCTGAAGGTTCAGCAAATGAATGGATGAATAATTTTGCTGTGCCTCAAAATTCGCCTCTTGTCTCTTCAATAATTCTTGGTTACTGGGCTGTGTCTAACCAATAATTGTGTTAAGACCATGTGGAAGGGATTAATATCTCTTCCGGAAATTGGGATATAATTTGGGAGCTTTACCAGGAAATGCCTGAGAGCAGTAGCCTGTGGCCCTGCCCTCCTGCCAGGAGCTCCTCTGGTGCTGGTGACTTCTGTTCTCCCAGCTGGGATGGTGTACCTTCCTTGCATGTTTCAGGACACATCTTTTTAAACCTGTTGCAGCAGTGAGTTAGTTCTCAACCCTGGCTGCACACTGGAGACACTAGAGCTTTAAAAATTGCTCACATCTGTGCTTCCCTCAAACCAATTTATTGAGTTCTGTTGCCCGGGCATCAGTCCTTTGAAAGCACCTTAGGAAAACCTCTGCTATAACGGAGGCTTCACCCCAAGCCATAAAGAGTCTGAACCCCGCCCCCCTCACTCCGGGGTGGGGAAGGGTCTTCTGAACAAAGTTTCTAATGACAACAGGGGTCAAAAGTTGTCAACACCAAAGTTCCCAGAAAAGATGGATTTAGCAGGCATTGTTTTCATTGCTCCGCTATGAACATGAAATGTGAATGTGCGCTCACGAACCCTCTACAGCTCACATCCTGCTTCCCTTGCCCAGTGTTGGGGGGTGAGTTCCCCTCCTCGGCCCCATAGGCTGGCCTGTCCCATTCCCCAGGACTTCAGTGGTTGGAGCACAGTGTTTCCAGGGAGAAGGGCACGTTTGCTGGGTGCCTACCACGTGCCAGGCTGTTCTAAGAGAGGTCCCTTGTGCTCTCTCTTTCTACCCTTACAATAATTTAAGTATCATTATTGTCCTTGTACATAAAAGAAAAAGGAAGCAGAAGCTTTACAGGTTCACTCAGCTAGTAGGGGGCAGAACCAGTTTTGAACCAAGTTCAGAGTACACGATCATATCGCACTATGCTGTCATCTGTGCTCTGCTAGTTTCTACCTTTGTGGCTGGGGATGAAGATGACTAGAGGAAGGGTTCCTTGAAGGGTCCGAAGAAATCTTTCCTTTAAGAAGAGAAGTGCTCCGGCGTATTCAGCCTCAGAGAATGAGGAAATCCGTGTGTTCTCTGACAGCCGTGGAAACTTACCTTCTCAAATGCTGGGAAAGCTTGAGCTTTTGCAAATCCAAATAGCTGACCTTGAGTTTTATCACTCGGTACCATAGAGTCGTGGAGTTGGCTTTGTGGCTAACTGGACAGGTTCGTAGGTCTGTAAGGGATGGGGCTCCTGGAGGAGCCTACAACTTACTTCCCGTCCTTGTCACTATCCTAACTGCACCTAAGCCTTACTCAGTCACTTTTTACAAAGCTTAGACAGTTTGTTGCCATCCGGAAATTCTTACTTGTATACAACCTCGCCCTGCAACTCAAGACCTTTCCTTATGTCCCACACTTTGGAGTTTGTAGAGGCAGATTCTCAGCCACGTTAGGAAGTCTAGTTTTCTCAGCCGTGACTCATTTCACGAGAAGCTGTGCCTTCCCTCATCTTCCTCTCTCTGTTGCCCGCACTAGAGAGGAAGATGAGGGAAGCGGCAAGAAGACTGTCCACAGGCTCACTGGTAGACTCTAGCACTGATATTCTCTGTCTCCACGAACCCATTTCTGTCCTCAGCCACCGATTTTGCTTAATGTCCTATCAAGCTAAAATTTTCCTCTTCTCATCTCTCTCTCGCCCTTGCTTATTTCCTACTTTTATCTCTTGTCCACTGTTCAGCATTTGCCCATTTGGGGTATTTCCCATAAAATGCATGCAATTTTTGCTTGGCATTGGGATGTTCACAGCATTCCTGTCCACCTCGATATATAGATTTACCAAAACCATTTAGGCATCATTTGTGAAGCCATTTAAGATTCTTTTGCCCAGGTTAGGGCATGTGTCAGAACTGAGTCATCAGGGACTTCCCTGGTGGCACAGTGGTTAAGAATCCGCCTGCCAACGCAGGGGGCACGGGTTCGAGCCCTGGTCCGGGAAGATCCCACATGCGGAGCAACTAATCCCATGCGCCACAACTACTGAGCCTGCGCTCTAGAGCCCGTAAGCCACAACTACTGAAGCCCGCACGCCTAGAGCCCGTGCTCCACAATAAAAGACACCGCAATGAGAAGCCCATGCACCGCAACGCGGAGTGGCCCCCGCTCGCCGCAACTAGAGAAAGCCCGCCTGCAGCAAGGAAGACCCAGCGCAGCCAAAATTAAATAAATAAATGAATAAATTTATTTTTTAAAAAAACTGAGTCATCAGTGCAAGCAGCTAGGGCATAAACATGCGCACAGCTGTCTGCCGTCTGGGTCTGTGAGGAGTGCTAAGAGTTATTACACGGGAACCATAAGAGGCTCTCACCTGGAGAGGGGAGAACTGTCACCTGAGTCACTCATTCCTTTTTCTCCTCTCCTTGAGCGTTCGTTTCCTTTTCTGAAAGCTGGTTGAACAGAATGATTTAAGTTTTTAGTAGGTCCATCCATGAACAGCTGAGTAATACCTTTCCCCTCACTCCTGCGAGTCACCGGAGCCAGCTGAGTGGGAGGTGCCTGTCTTTGGCCTGACCGCTCTGTGCTTGTTGATACTTGGGTCCAGAATCCATAACCATTCTCGTTTTCCTGCCCGATGTCATTTCCTGCGGCTGAGGTATTATCATAGTAAAGGGTAGACTCTGGAGGCAGACACTTCCACAAGTGAATCAACTCAGACACACAGGCAGTGTTAACCGTGGGCAATGTGTATAACCTAAAGCTGGCAATTCTTTACCATTAAAGAAACTGTGTCCTCATTTAGAAAGAAAGAAAGAAGAAAGCCCTCCATCAGCACAACTTTAGGCAGGTGAACCTGCGTTGGGCCCTGTGGGGTGGGGTTGGGGGGTGACCCTTGTGTTAAATGAGAAAGGCTTGATTTATTTTTTAATTCTAAGCCCACTCCAAGTCGGCCAGAGAGGAGATTGCAGAACTGCAGCTGTGGACACTGGATGGAGAGACCCAGTCCTGGGTCATGGGCAGTTGGATTAGTGGGATTTCAAAGAGAAAGGGTCTGTTTGAATGAGCAGATGTGCACTGTCTCCTCTGGGGGAGCCCAGATGCTGTGGACTGTACGTGTTGGGGACAGGGACAGTGTATCAAGATGAGCCTTAGGGGCTCCCTCAGAGGGGGCGTCATTCCTCTCCTTCCTTTCAGTGTTTTGCCTACTCTTGCACCGTTGTGCACTTTCTTGCCATGTGAAGTGCTGGACCCATCACTCTCCCGAAAGGAGCTTCTCTTTGACAATGTGAATTTAAAAGAACCTTGGATCCAGTGACACAATTAGGCAAGCAGGTGTGGGGATGGGGAAGTGGGATTTCGGTTTCCCCGGGTGATTTTACCTAAGGAGCTGTGATCTTGCTGGATGGGGGTGGGTGCAGCTGTGAGCTCTGTGTCGGAAACCCTGCAAAGTGGATTCCAGTCCTGACTCTTCGAGAATCTAGCTGTGATAGCCCTGCTCTAACCCTCCACACCTCTGTCCCAGGCCACAGCCTGAGCCTGAACCTAATGGAAGTTTCTTGAGCTTGGGCCTGGGAAGAGAGAGCCCTTCTCTTTGGGAACCAAAGCTCACTGCCGTCCTCTTTTACCATTCAGGACTTGGTGCAGAAGTGAGCCGAAGTAGAATTTTTCCAGCCAATGTCTGCATTTGTTGGGTCTTAAAACTCAATCCAGCAATTAGTGCAGAAGCAGTTATGCTAACTAAAACAGTTCACGCTAATTAAAACCTTCTTTGGCTCATCCAAACCCACTGTTCTGCATCTGAGGACGAGTTAATTGACAGATTAAGCAGGATGAGATTATGGGAAAGAAAAAAAGCACTGACAAGCTTTAAAAAATCTTTACGAACATTCTTTTTTAAATTGAGGCCAGAGCTCCCATCTTTCTAAGAAGAGTTCTGAAGCAAGCTTGCAAACTTGGTCCACTCCATTAACCTCTCCTCTGGGTTAGTGACAACAGATGTCAGTCTTGAGTTTTCTCTCTTACGTGCCGCATCCAGGCCATCAGATCCATCTTCACTAGCTATTCAGGATTGGGCCACCGCCCTGGTCCAAGGCACTGCCATCTCCCACCTGCTCTATAGCCAAAGACTCTTACCTGAACTCTTGGCTGTACCTGCACCCCTTCACAATCTGTGTCACACCCACCCAGCAGCCAAAGTGATCCCATTCAACCTAAAAGCTCAGTGGCTTTTCTTGTCACACAAAAATAACACCTGCGTGGCCCCCCATCCCCCTCCCCACCAAACACACACACACACACGCTGATTTCTGTCCTGTTTGCCCAGCACACACAGAAGCGGGCCCTTGGTCCTCTCTGTTCATCTGCCTGCAATGTTTTCCATCCCAGTCCTTACACATTCTCCCTCACTGCCTCCAGGACTTTGTTCAGCCATCACCCCAGTGAACACTCCCCCAGCCATTCCATCTACAGTTTCAACATTGAGCCACTCCCTCTCCCCATCAGGCACGTTAAGATCCATACACCCTTCGTACCCCCATTCCTTGTCCTCTTCTCCTCTTTAGAGCTTAACACTTCATAACACATTTTGCTTGTTTGTCTTGTTTAATTTTCAGTCTCCCCATCAGGATGTAAGTTCCATGAGGACAATGATTTGGGTCACTTCATTCAAGGCTATGTCCTCCGTTATGCCCAGCGGAGTAACTGGCACTCAGTAGGTGCTCAAGAAATATCAATACTTGAATGACTTCTGAAGGCATCTTCTCCAGGGCAGCTGCCACGTTCAGTGTTCTGGTGTAAAAACTGGCTTACTTCAAGATGACTTCCCTGGAAGTCATCAACACTTGGCTCAAAACACCTGCCCCACTTGGCAAAAACCCCACAGCCTCTGAGTCGTTCTGACCAAGGCAGGTTCTCAAACTTGGTATTGTAGTGGACTTTGTAGAAGAAACAGATCTCTAAATCCCGTGGAATACATCATCAGGGAATCCTCAGTATGAGAAACTTGAGCTAAAGTTTTGTACTGTTAAACTGTCTTTCAATTGATCCTATGAAAAAGGTGTTTTAAGGTAAAATATGTTTTACTAAATTTTTTAGATTATAACCAAAATGAAAGTAGTAAATTTAAAAATTTTTATAAAACTTGTAGACCTAAGAAGAGGTTCCAGACAGAGAAACTCTTAAGATTCCAAGGCCTTTTAGAGACAAGAGTTCCTGGATCTGGGTGAGGCCCCTTAAAAGGAACTGGTAACTCACGGTAGCTACCTTTTTTTTCTTTTTAAACTGAGTTTTCTATATTGCAGGATTTAAAAAAATTTATTTTTAATTTTTTGGCCACACTGTGTGGCATATGGGATCTTAGTTCCCCGACCAGGGATTGAACCTGCGCCCCCTGCATTGGAAGTGTGGAGTCCTAACCACTGGACTGCCAGAGAAGTTCCTGTATTGCAGGATTTTTAAGAGGATTAAATGAGAAAGTACATGGAAAAACTTTTAGTCCAATCTGCCATGCAGAGCCATGCAATGTTCACGTCTTCCTTGCTTTCTCCACATTCAATGCACTGATCCATCTGGACCTACAATTTCTACACATTTGTGTACTGTCTTTTTTCATTCCATTGTGCCTCAGTAGAAGGTCCCTCCAGCAATCTCACTTAGAAAACTACTTCCTACCCCGCAGGGCACCAAGAGGAAAGAGGCCAAGGTGAGATAGGATGGGACTTGGGGCAATTATGAACAATAAGATACAAAAACGCCACAAACCAACTGTCATTTCTGAGGTGCTGGGAGCAAAAGCAGGGTACTGGGCATGCCCCCTGCACACAGCGCCACCAAGCAAGGGGTCAGACCACCTAAGCCACCCCTGCTTCCCAGCCCACCAATTCACCCCTACGCATTTAAGGGACCAGCTTGTCACCCTCCCCCGCTTGGGGAGCGATCGAGGGCACCTGTTACTTGGTTTCGCTCCCTCGCGCTGCAGCATGAATCCCAGTGAAGCCTTGCCTGAATTTCTCGTCTGACCTCCTATCAATTTCTACTGATTAAAGAATCCAAGGACCCAGGTTGGTAACAAAGGCACTAAAATTGTGCAAACTCAGTGGTTTTCAGATTCATGCTTTTGGAACCCTTAGTTCAAATGAAATCTCTCTTGAAACCCTGACATTTCCTGGGTACTGGCAATTCAGGGCTGGGGCAGACAAGCCCCTGCCCTCATGCCATTCATGACCTGCTGGAGGAGATCCAACCTTACATACTGTAGGTGAGTGTGGCCACTGAGGAGGATCCGGGAAAGAGTTGCCCACTGCCAGGGCAGGTGGGCACAGTGGGAGACACAGCACAAGACACACCTTGTGTGCTGGTGGCTCCCAGGGCCCTCCTGTGTGAGGATGCTTGTTAAAAGTGCGAGTTTCCACCTCCCGGGATCGTGTTTCGGGAGGTCTGGAGTGGGCTCAGAAACCTGTGCGGCTTTAAATGCCCTGGTGCTTCTAACACACACCACCAACACAGGGAATTCTTATTAGCTAAATCAGAGCATTTAAATTTTATCCGGAGGTCAGGGAATTTTAAACTTGGATCCGTGGTTCCTTTGACGGTTTCTGTAGACATTTCGTGTGCTATTGAATACGCTGCATTTTTGCACATTATACATTTATACTTTTCTAGGGAAGAGAATCCATCACATTTCCAAGGAAGAACTTCTTTCTCCTCATTCCTTCAGATGCAGACTTTACCATTCAGGTGTGCCTGTTGATGGTGCTGGGGAGAGCCCAGAATCTGTGTCAGGCAGAGGAATGAGATGGGTTTAGAGACACAGGGCTGGGGGAGTTCATTTGCTTAGGAACTAGCGACACAGACCCCATAGTGCACCCTTTGGAAAGCCCTGAAAGGACGATGTATTTGGGGCTGAGCTGGAAGAATAAGAAGGAAAGGAGGCAGCTGCAGGGTCGCTCGCAGGTCTACCACCAGCCTTCCCCAGAGAACTGGAGGCCAGAACTGGAGGAGGCAGGAAGAAACAGCAGGTCTTTGAATTTCTCCACCTTCTTGGGCAGAGGGGCCTCCATGGGGATCCATGATGCCGGATTGTTTATCGCCAGTTGGGCCTCAGGGAACCAGAGGGAGCCTTATTCAGTGCCCGGAAGAGCTAATTAAGAATCACAATTAATTACTTTGTTGTATTCACAACAGAGGCTGAGGGATGAATTTCGTAGTTCCAGATCTAGAATCAGCTCCTCTCTGCCCCTCCATGCTCAGGCATTTGTCCAACAAGCAGATATCCAGACTGGACATGGGACTCTACCTCAGAGGGTCCCTTCTACACAGGCTCTCCTTCCAAAGCGTAGTAGCTAACATTTGGAAGTTTCTGGGGATCTGGCTCTCATTCATTTATTCAAGCAGGATTTGTGGCCCCTACTATGAACTCAGACAAATGTGGGGTTTGAGTAGGGTGATCATACAGAGTTGACCATTGAACAAAACAGGTTTGAACTGCATGGGTCCACATGGGCAGATTTTTCCCCACTAAATGAGCTCCAGAGCTACACAGTCCGAGGTTAGCTGAATCCCTGGATGTGAAACAGCAACTATGGAGAGCCAACTATAAGTTCTAAGTGGATTTTTTTTTTTTGATGTGGACCATTTTTTTTTTTTTTTTGAAGGTGAACTCAGATTATTATTATTATTATTTATTTTTTTGTGTGTGTGGTACACGGGCCTCTCGTTGTGGCCTCTCCCGTTGTGGAGCACAGGCTCCGGATGCGCAGGCTCAGCAGCCATGGCTCACGGGTCTAGCTGCTCCATGGCATGTGGGATCTTCCCGGCCCAGGGCACGAACCCGTGTCCCCTGCATCGGCAGGCGGTCTCTCAACCACTGCACCACCAGGGAAGCCCGATGTGGACCATTTTTAAAGTCTTTATTGAATTTGTTACAATATTGCTTCTGTTTTACGTTTTGGTTTTTTGGCCGCGAGGCACGTGGGATCTTAGCTCCCCGACCAGGGATCGAACCCGCACCCCCTGCATTGGAAAGCGAGGTCTTAACCACTGGACCACCAGGGAAGTCCCTATAAGTGGATTTTTGACTACCCGGGGGAGGGTAGGACTTAATCAAGTGGCCAGTTGACAGATCATTTTTGATGATAAATTACTATGCAATTTTGGGCACGCACGCATCTCAGAAGGAATTCAGAGAATTGGATGACATCTTATTTGTGTGAAAGGCTTCTCAGCCTGTAGCGCTATAAAAATGGAAAAAGAAAATGATGCTGAATCCTGATTCATCCATAGATTCACAAATAATTAATTTCTTATCTGTTTCACTAAGATGTGTTTTCAGTATTTTCCTTTTTAGGTTTAACAATTACTTACAAAAATTTTTAGTATCTATGTTGTTTTAGTCAACTGTACATTATATTTTACATCAAAAATTAGTTGTAATAACTCAATCCAGAAGACTTTCTAAAAAACTCTTAGCATCTTTGGTCGCAGGAAATTATTTCAATTCCGATTTCTAAATATATATTTGTGGCAGAGAAGTATGATAAGGTGAGCGATGAAAAACTTGCAACGGTAAAAAGTACTGCGTTAGCAAAAACAGTTCTGTAGGGGGAATGGAGTGAAAACATAGGTTCAAAGAGAAGAGGAACCACCTAGAATTTCCAACTGTTAAAGAAGAGCAGGTTGTGGGTTTCGTTTTTTTTGTTTTGAAATAGATGAGAATATGAAATCACTGCTGTGTTTGGACTTCATAAGATGTACTTTAAAGGGTTGGGGCAGTTTTATTTTAAAATGTAAATATTTACCACATGCCAGAAATCACATCCCTCACAAGTTTTAAAACTTATGTGAAAAATATTAGATGTCAACTTAAAAATGTGCAAGATGGGACACATAATTTTAAAAAAATGGGGGAGGGGGCATACCTAGAGCAAAAGCCCTTTTGAACCCCAGCCTGATGGCTCCTCTGGCCCCTTGACTCCCACCTTCTCCTGGAGGCCAGGACGGAGATGGCCCCGGTTGTGGCTCATGGAGACTGCAGTGTGGGGGAGGGGAGCTGCTCTACACTTCCCTCCAGATTCCAGAACAGGAACAGGCCATGGCCTGCTTGGGGAGCTGGGCCTCTCCTTCACGCTGAATTAAACTGCCTTCAGCTGGGGAGGAGGGGCAGCTATTGGTCTGGGCAAACGATAAGGGACAGACCTGCAGGCACAGGCGGAGAGGGAGAACCGGCCCCAGGCCAGGGCGAGAGTCTCTGCAAATGCTGCTGGACCCAGCCCACCGCCCCCGGCCCACACACGCCTTCAAACCTGAGGGGAGGCCGCGTTTCCACAGAGGCACAGTTTATTTCACAGACAGTGGAGATGTTGTTTCTGAAGGGGAGGCCGAAGCCCAGTCTCAGGTGTGGGCTGAGGGATTAGTTCCAGTCACCAAAGACGTACTTTGGTTTCTGCTATTTCTACCCTACTCCTTCTCCCAGCCTGTCGTCCCCCACGTGTCTCCTCCCCGTTTCATCCTACACCGTGTATCTGGTTGGTCTAAGCGTGTACGGCTGCCCTGGCAACCTCTTCCTCCCCACCTGTCCCTCCCCAAGGCCCTGAATCGGTGGACTAGGCTGAGAAGAGGGCTCTCAGGAAAGGAGGCAGCATCCTTCCAAGGGTCCGAGGGGCAGGAGGATGGGGTATAGGTGAGGCTTCTCTAAGTGAGAGTCCCAGGGACGAAGCCAGTGGAATGAATCTTACTTCAGCTGCTGTGCCTCCCTCCAACTGCAGAGGGCGCCAAAGAACTTAGAGGCAGAAGGCAGGGGGTGGGACCTACCATCACCCCGCCGCTGGTGGGAAGACCCTTGCCATGAGTGGGGCAAAGGAGCCCCAGGTCTGTCATGAACTAGCTGTGTGACTTGGGCAGGCCCTCCCTGGCTCTGGGCCTCAGTTTCCTCATCTGTGAACAGGGCGACAGTGAGGATCCAGCCAGAGAGGCTGGTGTGGGCAATGCCTGAAGCCCTGTGACCCGATCTCCTCCGGGGGTTCCCGTGACTTCCCGGCTCAGCTCCCTCTCGCACTGAGACTTGGGGTCCAGCCGGCCCTGGTTCCCGAGAGCCCCTTGTGCTGCTGCATAGCCTCCCTCCTGCCGGCCTGGAGAGCTGGTCTCCCCCCTCCCTCTGCCCCCATCAGAGCCTGCGCAGCCAGGAGAACCCAGAGAAAGGTGCTGGAGGAGGATGGAGAGGCTGTCCCGATGGTGGAGTGATGGGCGAGGTGAGGGTACTGAGGGTCATACAGCGGCCGTCTGCTTGATGCTGTGGAAGCTGATCCGCGTGGGTGACGTGGGGATGGACACGGCCCGGGCCCGGGGGACTCGGAGGGAGTGATGGTCCTGCCAGCGGTGCCACTTCTTCTTCACAGCCGAACGCACCTGTGGGGTTAGGAGGCGGCTCGACTGGGCCTGTGGAGGCCAATCCTGGGTCCCGGCCAGTCCTCTCCCCTGCTCCCTGCCCCTTGCAGGGCCACCAAGGGAGGCTGGGGCGGCCCCCCTGACTGCCAGCCTCACATCCAGAGACCGGCTGTTTCCAAAAGCAGGGTCCTTCTCACCTCCTCTGCAGCCCTGACCTCCTCTACCTCCTGAAAGACCTGCATTGCTTACCACTGCACGCAGCTGAGATGGAGAGCTAGTCATTTCAAGACCTGACCGTCACTGGTGCTGTTCTATTCTCATTTGTATTGCAATGGAAGAAGTTTTTCTGCAAACTGGATCGTGTCCCCACAGGCTAGCCTGGCACATGGTTGAACAGAATAACTGTTCCGTAAGCATTCATTGTTTGCTTGCTTTAGTGGCTCCTTCTCTCCCTGCCCTCCAGCACATGCCGGTCTCCACTGTTGGACTTTCCTATCTGGGGTCTGCTTTAATTGACAGAGACCCAGGCATGCAGACCCCACCATTGCCCTGTGCACGGGCAGGTGACGAGGCCTCAGGATGGCACTGGCATTCCTCTGGGGTGTCTGGAAGCTCTCGGGCCCTGGGAGGGTGTCTGCTCTTTGCCCCAGCACCCACTGTGTGTCCTCACCCACCACAGACCTGAGTGAACATCTCCCCCAAGTCCGCCACGCTGGGATTCTGGGCCTTGTAAGCTAACCAAGCTTCACCAGAGCCTGGCTCCCTGGAGCCCACCCACAGGCGTGTGGCCTTCCCTGCGGCGTCAGGGGACAGGAAAGGACGCGCTGGTGTCTTTCTGCTCCCTGGGTCCATAAAGGCCTGGATGCACGGCTCGCACCTGACTTGCTCCTGGAAAGCGCTCTCCTGTCATCACCTGTGTTCTGGCTTCCTTCTTCTGTGAGCCCCTGTGGCCTGGGCTCCTGCCCACCCAACTCTCCGAGTGCAATGAGAGAGTCGGTATATCGTTTCTGACCTGCAGAGTCAACCTTCTAAACTGGTTGGAGTCCCTCAGGCAGGATTCCTGTCTCCCCAAAGCTGGGTGGTTTCTCCAGACTTCCCCTCCCTTCTCCAGAGCAGAGCTGAGCAGAGCCAGGGATGCCCAAAAGGCTGGGGGGCTCCCCTCGAACTTCCCGGGAGTGGGGTCTGAGGACAGGCCTCCCGGGCCTGGTGTCATACCTCTCCATTGAAGAAGCAGTAGAAGACGGACACAAAGAAACCCTGGGAAGGAAGAGGGAGATGTCAGTGACCTGCTCAGGGAGTCACTCTGCCTGGGGGGTCGGGGGGTGGAGAGGGGACAGGATGACTGGGGGAACACTCTGACTCGGGACCCCGGAGGCTCAGAGCTGGGTAAGCACCCCCATCGTGGAGCAGGTGTACCGGGGTCCACCGCGAGTGACAGGCTGCCATGAGTCCTCAGAGCAGGGGCTGACCCTGACCCAGTCGGGGGTGGGCCCACCTGGGCCCCGGGGTGGGAATGACGGCGCCAGGGCCTGGGTTCAGGATGTGCACGCACTTGTGTTTCAGTGCGTACGAACTAAACCAAGCCAGCGAGGGCACGGGTGCCCGAGCACGCCAGGTCAGGGGCGCTCCCTGTGGCCGCATCCCACTACGTGCCCCACCTGGAATGACTGCAGGAAGGAGTTGAAATAGATGAACACGATCTGTGACAGCTCGTCCTCCCCAGGGCTGACGAAGAAGAGCATGTAGGTGACGCCCAGAAGGGGCAAGAGAACCAGGGTGGCCTTCACCGCCTTCCTGGGGAGGGGGGAAGGGTGACAAGACCCATCTGAGGCACGTGGGGCCTCACTCGCTGGCATCTCTTCTGGGAGCCTGAGCGAGGGCCCTGCCCAGAGGCAGGGGAATGGCCCAGATGGCCTCCTCATTGCCCCCCTGCTGAGGGTCAGGGCACCCCTCACTCACCTGTACTGGATCGTCTCCGACGTGGTGGACGCTCGTAACTTCGTCATTAGGATCCTGACGATGTTGAACAGAAAAACAAAATTGATCTGCAGGGACAGGGGGCAGAGAGGGAAAAAGGAAGGACCACGAGGTGGGGATGAGAGGAGAGGCAACCACCTCCCCTGTAACCCACTGAGAATCCATGTCCCACCCCACTCACCCCAGCACCTGCCTGGGGTCCCAAGACCTCTGCTCCTCCCTCACCGGGGCAGGCAGGTACCCCACTTGCCAGGTCCCCTGTCACCTGAGGACTCCAGAGCCTGCTTCTCCACACCCTGACCCGAGGGAGGAAAAGCAGCCTTGGAGGCATGTGCACAAGGGCTCAAAGGTCACTCCTTCCCGAGGCGCCCAGAGCTCTGCCCGGCCCGCCCCCGCTGCTGCAGGGCCCCCACCTGTCAACTGAGGGTCTCCCTGAGGCCCTCTGGACAGAGGACAGCCCTGCCCTGGCGGAGCAGACCCGGCCAGATGGAGGGATTAATAACTCGGTTGCTGGGAGGACTGATTAATCTCTCACCATTCGTCCCCTGCACCCAGGAAAACTCTAGATTCTTCGCAGACACGCCTGAGGCAATGGAGATGAACAGGCTGCTGGGCTGACTCCAGCAGTTGGCTCCTGGAAGGGCCTCATTTATCTTCATTCTGAGCCTTCTCTCAGCATCGGAGCCTGCCGCTCCCAGCCTCTCCCCGGGACCTGCCCTGTGCTGCATGTGGTGGTCTCTGTGGGTGTGCAAGTGTCCTGTTAAACCGTGTCGGCTTGTCTGTGTGCCTGTGTGCTGCCTTCTCAATGCTCCCCCTGGGTCTGTGCTTGTGTGCTTGCCTTGGTGTGTTCCTGTGTGAGTGTGGACCTGGGGACATGGACACACCTGTGTCTCTCTTCACCCATCTCCAGGTACGAGTAGACAGGAAAGTGAGTGTTGTATGCCTAACACCCTGGGGATCTCTCACAGGAAAGTACCCACGTGTCACAAGGAGATATGTACTAGCCCAGGGGTGTCTGCTGGCTCACGTGTGTGCACACGTCTGAGTATGTGCGTGTGTTTATTCACACACACGCCCCTCCCAAGTCCTGGTCCTGAGACTCCGTCATCTCTGGAGCCTCCTAAGTTCTGAGGCTTGGGGACACAGGCAGACATCACGGGACACACATCCCTGTGGCCTCTGGCTCACCCCTAAGCTTGAGGATTCTCTGGGGCCCTGGGGGGCTCCCTCCTCAGCCACAGCCTGCTGTTCCAGTGACCACAGTAACACAGCCTGGTGAACCCAGGGTGAGGGGTGGTGGAAGCATTCAGCCAGGGCTGCCTACGGCCTGCTGCACCTTGCTTCCTCTTAAGGCCTATCTAATTTCCAGCTCCTGGGTTTCTGGTCTATTCCCTTGGATCATGAGGTCACTTTAACACATAGGCCGATCCTAATTTTCTCATACAAGTGATTCAAAATACTTGACCTTTTCCGATTCTTCATGACTTCTGTGAGAATAGAGGTTGTTGGAGTCAAAATATATTCTCATTTCTTCCACATTTCCCTGCATTAAATCTTATTCACTAATCATCCATAAACCCACTAACCAATTCACTCAGTTATCCACCCACTCTTATCCATCTATCCATCCATCCATTAATCCATCCAAATATTAGTCAACCATCCATTCATTATTTTATCTACCCACTCTCCCACCCACTTATTTAACATGTAACATTCATCCATCCATCTAAATATCTACTCAACATTCCATTCATCAGTTTATCTACCCACCCACCCACTCACCCACTTATTCAACAGGTAACGTACATACATCCACTAACCATCCAACCACCCATCCATCTAGTCAATAAGCAATTGCTGAGCACCTCTGGGCTACAGGGCGCTGTTCCATGTGCTGAGGCAAGAGCAGGGACAGGGGCTGGTGTGGAGGGTCTGGGAGACAAGACCTTATGCCCTCTGCTCACCCCAGGCAGGAGCTGGTGATGCTGCCTACACCCCACCTCAGGCTGGTCTGTGCAGCCCCAAAGTCACTCTTTCCTTTTGGGCTTGGTTCCCAGGTTCCCCCTGTACAACATCTTCTCCACCTCACTTCACTGCAGGCACCTTCCTCCCTTCCCCAGGGAGCCGCTGACACCGCCCTCCTACCTGGTTCCAAACCCTCCCTGTCTGCGCATGTGCAGAGGCGGGCAGGGAGGGAGGAAGGGGGACTGACATCTCTTCGTCCTTGGCTTCAGACACGGTTCCTCCTGTCCTTTAAACCCAGGCTGGGAGAGGTAGTCCCAGCCCTTGGGGGCGTCCTCTGCTCCCCTCCAGCTCTGGGTAGTGGGGTGCTGCCATCACATCTCAGCTCCTTGTAGCGCACATTCACCAAGCCCAGCAACATAGCCAGCCTGCTTGTCCACCTGGATCTGTGGAGCCTAGTGAGTCTCAAAGGCCCAAGTCCTGAGTCCCACTGCGTTCAGGGCCCTGGCTGGGCCACAGAGAAAGCCCAGACAACTCACATCCCTGCTCACAAGGCCCCTGGACACCAGGGTTCTCCCACTAGAGTATGCACATCAAAGGCGCTTGTTCCAAATGCCGCTCTTGGACACACCCCAGAGATTCCCAGTGGCAGGTGGAGGCCCTGGGATCTACATTTGGAATAGGGGCAGCCGGGATATTGCTGAGGAAGACGCCACCCATGGAACAAAGAGGCAAGGCTTTCACCGGACAGACCTCATGTGCCACACACCATTCACCTGTAGCTGCAGGGGACCGCTCTCAGCTTGGGGCTTTCTCTGGTGCCAGGGGAGCTAGCTCAGCCTGAAAATGGGGAGAGGGTAGCTGGAAATGTGGGGACTCAAGGTCTCCAGGGCAACCTCCACTGATGGGGCATGAAGCATATGGGTAACTCTCTACTCCCACCCCTCGTTGTGTTTCCTGGGACCACCTCCCACGTGAACATCTGGCGCCAAGTCCTTGTCGCATGGCTCTAATTCCAGCTATTCCAATTGGCATCTGCGTGGCCTTGGGCAAATTACTTAACGTTTCTGAGCTTCTGCTTCCTTGTCCGTCCAGTGGGGATAGCCATGGAGCCCGTCTGGGAAGGTTGGCACAGGTTCAAATACTCATGGAAAGCACTGAGCTCATGCCCTTCCCACGCCATCAACAAGTGACAACAGTCTCCTGCAAACCCAACCAGCCAACTCACTTCCCAGAGCCCAGAAATGAGCACGGGGGGTCTCTCAGAGAGCTGTGGACTGCTGGGGGAGTCCGGGGGTGGCAGGGTATCCAAAGGAAGGGATGACGGGAGGTGGTGGGTAACCTGCCCTCCAGTCTCAGCTCAGCTAGCTATTCGTGATGACCTTGGGCAGCTGTTTCATCTCCCAGGTTCTTCATCTGTGAAACGGGGAGCATCATTCCTACTTCCAGGCATTGAGGATGTGAGGATTGGAAGTAATGAAGATAGAGCTTCTGGAAGGGCTGAGCTTGGAACCTGGAAGCCCTGTCCATGCGTATAGCTGGGTGTGGACCGGGTCCAAAGGGAAAGACGCACGGGGCTCTTGGTGAGGGTGGAACCGCAGAAGGGGGCATGGAGAGGAGGTGGGAGCTGGGTATTGTCACTGGGCCTTCCAAGCCTGTCCCCCTTCTCTGTCCATTTCCTCATTGCTGTCCAACATCTTTGCAGAGGGGGCTCGCTTCCCACCCAAGCCAGCCTTCCTTGGCTGAGTGCCAGGCTCATCAGAAGCCCTCTCCCTCCAGGATGGGCTCTCAGCAGCTGGCAGGGAGGGGATGGGTTTCATAGGGTTTCCGCTCACACTGGTGGAGGGGGGAATCAGTGACTCATTGCAGCTAGGACTCCAAGGACAATGATTCCCCCTTCTGACTGCTGCCAAGGACTGGCTTCTATCTCTGAAATGAATGGAGCCCTGATGGTGGACTTTCAGGCAGTGGGTAAAAAACCTTCCTAGTCATCGCCAGTTCCTATACATCAAGGACACTCCAAAGATGGGGGGGTCAAATGAATCCCTGAGGAAATTACAAAAAGGAGGAGAGTAAGGAAATAAAAAGAGATAAACAGTCATTGTCTCCAAGGTAGACCAAAGAAACCCCCATTAGGCACCTGCTGTGTGCAAGGCGGTGGTGCTCTCTCAAGCTTCGTGCACTGGGAGCAGGTGGCCCTTTAAGGAGCCTGAAATTAACAAGCCTGAAATAAGTCTTACGTAAATGCCAGTTTCTTATGGGGCTTTTTTGTATGTCTATTTTTTTTAGCGTATGATATATAATGGGTTCTTTTTTTCTGCAGAATGCAGCCTCGACTTAAAATCTACCTTAATTAAAGCTCGTCGTGGTTTAGAGACGTGGCGACAATTATATCTTAGATGTTAATACATTTGGCAAAGGGCGGGGAGCTGGATGAGGAATAATTGCTCATTACGCTTCCTTTGTCCCACTGCTCCAGGCTGGGGGCGGTGGGCTGGGCCCTGGAGGGGGTCGCTGCGGGTAGAGGGAGAGTAGGTCTGGGCCGAACAGAATCCCGCGGACCCTTCTCTTGCCACCAGCTGCCCTCCTTGCCTGGCTTGTACCTGGCAAGGGGATGTCAGATGTCGGAGGCATTAGAAATCTGCCAGTCGGATTTTCTCTGCCCAGAACCTGAGGGCCAGAGAGGGGAGAGGACTGAATCACGGCGTGGAGCGCGAGGAAGGGAGAGCTGGGAGCGGGATGCCAGGCAGCAGGGTGGTGCATACAGAGTGTGTGCGGGGGGGGCCGATCCAGACCCTGTCCCTCCCCAGCATCTCTGCTGGGTGGGTCCTCTGCTGTCCTCCTGGTGCCCAGCCCTGTCCCACTTCCCACCGAGGACGTACCAAGAGCACGAGGATGATGGGGCCCTGGTAGATGTAGTCCACCAGATCGCCGGGCTCCTTGCCAAACCAGCACCTGCAAAGATGGAGTGGCTGTAAGTGGCCTGCTGAACCACAGCCTGGGGACCACTGCAGCCTCGGGGCCAGGGTCCTCTGTCTTGACTCTTTCTGAGATCCAATTTCCATGGCTGTTCCTTCCCCCGAAGCCTGGGTGGACAGCCCCAGCCCCACTGACCACCCTGGCTCATACCTGGGCTGCCTTTTGCCCTACATGGAGGGTCTGGTCTCCCCAGGCAGACTGAGGCAGGCCCTGGGTCTCCTCCCCCTTCTCCTTGCTCCCTCACCCCATTCCAGGATGCTGGACATGCAGGAGGCTCATGAAAGGAGAGCTGGGCTCCCCGTCGCTGGCCAGGGCCCAACTGCCTGTACCACCTCTTCCCACATTGCTTGGAACCCGCCTCTCCTTGTGCCAGGCACTCAGACGCACAAAGCAGCAGATGTGGAGGCAGGAGCCTTCTCCTAGCCCGATCCCTGGCCTCATTCACCCAGGGAAGGAAGCTTGCTGCTGTTAGAGGCTTGGTTATTCTTTGGGGATGCTGGGGGTGAAGAAGCTTCAGGGTCTGGAGGAAGGGCTGGCCCAGGACCCAGTCTGGCTCTGCCAGCAACTCCTACTGGACCTCAGAAAGGGCCCCACAAGAGTTCAGGAAATTCTGTGTCTTCTGCAACTTCAGAGGTCATCCAGTGCACATTGCCTCAGGCAGGATTCTCCCCTGCAGCCTCCCAGCACTGTTTTTTTACTTTTCTTTGCTTAAACACCCCCTTTGATGGGAAGCTCACTACCTCTCAAGGCAGCCCTCTCACTCTTGGGCAGCTTTTATCGTTAGGAGCTCTTCCTAATGTTGAGCTCTCAGAACCCATGCCATTCCTTACCCCTGCCCCCAGATCCCATCTGCTCCCTCCATCCTCAGTGACCCCTTGAGTATTTGTATACAGATACTGACGTTCCTCTGTCCCCCCTTTTCCCAGCTGGTGGCACCCAACTTCCCCACCGTTCCCTGGCTGACCTGCAGCTAGAATTGCCATCAACTGGGCCAAGGCCGAGTATTTCAAAGTCTCTGGTGCACAGAGGGGCCCAGCACGGAACACTGCACCCCAGGAAGAGACTGGGATGCCAGAATAAAACAAGCTTCCACTGGCCTGGCCTGGGCATCTGTGGGGGGCTCAATACCACAGCTGGAGGTGCTCTGAGCTGAAAGCCTGGAGCCAGACTTGCCACATCCAACTCCAGGAGGCCGCCTTACCAAAGGCTAAGGGGGTCGTGCGTTGGGTGCTTAAAGGAACGATTCCTAACTCAATTCAACAAAGTTGACTTGACACCTATCGCATGAGTACCTCTGGGTGCCAAGAAAATGTTCTCAATTTAAGGACAATGGAAAAGTGAACTGTCCTGGCGTGGCTGCAATTCTTGCCCCGTGGCTGACCTGTCCTAACATCCCTCTGAGCCCCATGGCTGGCCTGTCCTTACTTACTGTTCATTCTCATAGTAGAGTTTGCCAGTGGCCCAGGCGATGATGATGGGGCAGGGGATGCCTGAAAGAAGGACAGACACAGCTGCAGTGGACAGACAGATGGTCAGGAGCCCCTCTTGTAGAACACAGTGTGGGGAGGAACCACAAAGGGCTAGGATCTTGTTTCCAATCATCTAACTGCAGGCCATCCATGACCTTGAGGGGCCCTGTCCCTAGACCCCTGCCCCCATCCCTCCCTCACTCTCAGCCATCCCCTCCAAGCAGGTCAGAGAGATGAGGGGACAGCGTGATTTTCTGAGATTTTTTGATAGAGAAGTGGCCAGCTTTTCTTTTGAAGCCAGAGACAAAGGTCTTTGGATTGGCCATTCCAGGCAGGAAGAGGAAGGCTATTTGTGGACTGTCCTTTCAGAGGGACTATTTGCTTCTTCCTCTCCAGCATGGAGGGGAGTGGCTGCATCCTCGGACTGTCCTGGGGATGGTAGACAGGAATGCGGTCCGGTCCTTGGACCCAAGATGAAGGGAGGTGACCCTGTCAGCAGTACCCTCTCCCCACTAGACCCTGCAGGTCCCCCCAGGACCCTCACACCATCCAATGAAGAGGAAGAGCCGCTTGCGCAGGCGATCGGTGGAGTAGGTCATGACGATGGCCGTGTGCAGGTAGCAGCCCTCCACGAACATCCAGAAGAAGTTAGTCACCACGAAGTAGTTGAAGCTGGTGGTGATGCAGCGGCACCAGACCTGCGCGGGGCAAGCAGCAGTCAGTGGCTGCCTGGGGCCCAGGCCCAAGTGCACAGCTTGGGCGCTGATGGAGGGGAGGTCGTTTGAGTTGAGTCATGGACGTGGCATTAAACACCCTTGAATCTCATTCTGGGAAGCTTCATCCTTTCTCTTCCACATTTTCCAGAAAGTGCCAGGCTCCCCTGGTACCAGGGGGTCTGACTTCTCACCAGTGTTTTCTAATCTCCTTTTTCATAAAATAAAGAGGGAGTCTGACTCAGATTTTTTGCAGGGAGAGGCTAGAATTGAACAGCAGTGTCGTGTTTCACCGTCACTTTTTTTTGAGGGTCACCTTCACTTCACAGCGAGTCAGACTGGTTTCCGTTTCGGGGTGGACTATGAAATTTCACGTAGAAAAAAATTAGTGAGTCAATTAAAAGAAAATTGTTATTGAACTAATACAGGGTCTGTGAAGGTGAGCTGCAGCGGTGGAGGTGATCCTCCCAAATCTCTGGGCTGAGGAGATTCTGGGCTTAGTGTCATCACTGCCGTCTCTGGAGGGAGACTTCCTTACACCGGGACCTTGGGCAACTGGCCATACCTCTCTGAACCTCAACGTGCCGCAGAGAAAAGAATCATCCCATCTTGCAGGTTGGTTCAAGAAGATGGAGGCGGCCAAGGCAGGCGCCAAGAAATGAATGTTGGTGCCATTTGCCTTCTCAGCTGAGGGGAATTTGTCCCTGTCCCTCTGAGCACGGTTACTACCCCTCCCTCGGGGGACAAGCCCGCCCAGAGCCACCTTGGGCCACGGCCAGGTCTGGCCTCAGGCCAGAGCTCTTCTCAGCTGACCCTACCTGGCCATCTTCCCCAGGGGTTCGTCACCAGGGCACCCTCAGAGCTGAGGATGTGGGGATTGGTGGTTAGAGGAGCCCTGTGATGGGGAGCTGACTGTCCTCTTGGACAGCTCAGCGCCTCTCTGTCCGGCTCTAACAGCTGGGGCTGTCAGACAATCCATCAGCTGAGCTGATCACAGCCTCCGTGACTTTCCTCCACGGTCCCAGCCCTGATCTCGGGCCCCACGCGGCCATCTGTCTCCTCTGTTCCGAGAAAGTCCTGCTGAGGTGGCGTGCGAAAGATCCCCTCCTCCCAATCTTGTTTTTCCTCCAAGTTAACGATGCCTTGTCAGTACAAGCCAACATTGGGCTGCAGGGCACCCCAAACTGACTGAATTCTGTGGGTGCGGAGGCAGGGCTCAACATGGGGCCAAGTGAAGCGTCATACCAGGCTGGGTGTGCGCTCAGGTCTAGCCATCCAAAGACGATGTATTGAACAGTCTCTAACGGTGGGCCAAAGAGCTCTGTGCATGGCTCCACTCTGGGCTCCGGTTTTACGACTTGGACACAGTACAACAGAGGCTGACATAAATCCACCATGGGCAGCTAACGTGCTGGCCTGCTCAAGATCCTGGTGGCCCAGACGTAGAGGCATCATTACAGTGTCATCTAACCTCCCTGAACCTCAGTTTCCATGTCTGTATAATGGGGGCGAAATCCCTACAGGTCTCTCATTGGAATGAATTGCTCTAAAGCTCAATAGAGGTTAATCTCAGCCTCCTTTTCTCTAAGGAATCTTTGGGAGGTGCTAAAGTCACAAGATGGGGAGTGCAACAGGATAACCCAAAGCCTGCTGTCAGGTTTGTGCTGCTCCCCAGACCCCAGCCTGGAGCCCCATTCCCCCACCCCTGGCTCTGGAGCGACAATGATTGGGTGCAGGTGAGCTCAGGTTCGGGTCTGCACGCGAGGACTGGGCAAGAGAGATGGGGGACCCCAGAGCCCAGAGCCCCCCAGGTCCGGCCCCAAACCTCTACCCAGAGACCTCATTGCTCTCATGCACTTCATGGTCGATGAGCTGCAGCAGGAACCACGTGACATTTCGCAGGATAAATGTAGTGATGAGGTTCCAGTGAATCACGTTCCGCAGACAGCGGATGCTCCTGTGGGACCAGGTCAGGGGTCAGCCGGGACAGGCTGCACCTGGGCTCAGAGTTCAGTTGGGGCAGGGGGCAGGGGGCAGCTGGCGTCATGGGTCAGCTGGGCCTGCACCCCCTGCCACCCCCTCCTCAGGCAAGGGAGAGACTCAGCCTGGGGTGAAGGCAGGGTTGCACCAGGAACCAAATTCCCACTCGTGGTGACCACGGTTGGGTCTTCCGGAGCTGGCTCCCTTTTTGCCTCCTGCATGCCCACCAGCGGTCAGTGCCCAGGCACCTCCCCAAGCCCTTTTTGTCCGTTGGCTCCAGGGACCCCAGAGAGGAGCTGAGAATGGGAGAGGTGAAGGGGGTGCTGTGGGAGGAGGGCAGAGAAAAAGCAGGGGCGGGGTGGACTCACCGCAGGGCCAGGAAAAGCAGGAAGGCAGCCACAAGGGCTGCCACAGACACGCAGTGGCCCAGGTAGTTGACAATGAGCGCGATGCGGTAGTGCAGGTCATACTTCCTCTGCTGGACACACAGACAGACACACGGGCAGACAGAGGCTTGGGGCATGTGGAGGGTGGGGCCGGGCACTCTAGCAATGGCCACCCTGTGCGTCCTGACCCTGGGGGCAGAAGAGGCTCCAAGTGTCACCACCACACCTGGCACCCAGAGCTCTCTCCTGTCGGCCCTGCGTGGCTCTTGGTATAAATGGCTGTGGTCAGGTGTCCCCTGTGCAATTGGAGGGCAGATCTGAGCACAATGTATTCTGAGTTATGCCAGAGATATGGGTATGTAGATCCTATTTTCTTTTTGATTCTGGAATGGGAGTTGCTACACCTGTGTTTCATCTCAGCTCACACCCTAAAGGGCTGAGCGACTGAGGGTGTATTGATTTATATCTCTGGGACTCAGTTTCGATATCTGTACAATGGAGCCAACCTGTCCTCCTGTCTCAGAAGCAGCGACCTACGGCAGGTCTGCAGGTGGCTTGGGATCAGTCTGCCCTGGGTGCAGCAGTGAGGGGGTACCTTATCTGTAGAGATTTTAAGAGCAATATTAAGGCCAAATAAAATCAGTCTGCTTTTTATTATCACCACATGCTGGCAATTCTGAACAGAGGCAATGATAAAATACTCCTTCCTGCCAGGGCAGACTATCCCGCCACCCCACACCGCTTTGGTTTGCCATTGCTCAGAGGGGCTGTGAGACGAAGAGGTGACGGCAGAGGGCAGGAGGGGACCTCTTTCTCTCCTTTATGGCCCATCCCACTTGTCACTCTTGTGGCCCTCACTGCAGAGCCCTTTGGCTCGCATTTTGTAGAACCACTTTCTCAGGGCAGACAAGTGTTTTTCCTCTGAACTTGGACTTCTTTTGGGGAAAAGTTTCAGCCCCACTGGGGGCCGTAATGGGCAAAGGAGGAGAGGGATGGGGTGGGATGTATCATTTGGTGTCAGGAACGAGGCGAAGCTTCAAGAGGAAGGAGGCTGGCACTGCAGATAGCACGGAATCCAGCACCAGAGCAAGGGGGGCTGGTGAGGTCGGAGTGGGACCCAGCTTCCTGTGGGGACTGCCCTTCTGGGGGCTGCCCTTGTTTCCACGTGGAGTCATAGAATCAGAATGCCAGACGGGGAAACTGAGGCCCAGAGGAGGAAGGAAGTCACACTGCCTGTTAGATGTCGGGGCCCTGGTTACAGGGTCATCCCCTTCTCGTGCCATTTGCCACCTTGCTGGTGTCCTCCACCAGCTGAGCTCGCCTGAAGGTGAGCCTCTACGTCCCCTTCTCACAGGCCAGGGGGCATAGAGTGGTGGCAAGAGGTGCAAGAAAGGGGTGGGTGGGTGACACAGGACTGGTTCTGCCACCCTTGGCATCCTCTGTGCTCTGAGTCCTACTACCTGTACAGGACCAGGGGTGAGGCAGGTGGGAGCCACTCACCTTATCATCCAAAATGGGCTCACACTGTGAGTAGTTGATCCGTGAGGCCCAGGTCCCATTCTCCAAGCACTCTCGGTAGGCATTCCCTACAAAAGATGCACCAAGAGGCGGGTCACTCCCCTCCTCAAGAACACTCCCTGGCTCCCTGGTGCCCACAGGATAAGGTCCCTATGTCTCAGCCTCTCTAGGCCGGGAAACACGTCTGAATGTTCACGTGAAAGTCATTCATGTGAAAAGTGCACAAAAGCCTTACCACTCATGGCAGCTAAAAGGCATGATAAAACCCATTTTTGATACAATTTTTGACTAGCATTTTGTACACTCCCTTTAATTTTGTTTGAAACTGAACCCCACTGTGAGCCCTGGGATGTGGCTGAAGATTCACTGCTTTCAGCATGCCAAAGGGTTTCCATCCTAATCGCAATCCTTTTATGCTCATGAGATCCATACTTTTCCCACCAGTATCAGCACTTCCACTTTCACCACAGTCACTATTTATACAGCAGGTGTTTGCCCTGTACCAGGTCCTCTTCTAACTGCTTTGTTTACACTCGTCCATTCAATCCTCAGGCAACCCCATGGAGTAGGTACTGAGATTAACCCATTTTACAGATGAGAAAACTGAGGCACAGGGAGATCAAGCAGCTTGCCAAGGATACAAAGATGAGAAGATTCAAGCCCAGAAGGTCTGGCTTCAGGGTTTATGTTCCTAACCCCTGGGCTACTGAGTAGTGGTACGGGAATGACAGCAATATGGGGAAACAGGACTGCGCTGCTGACCTTGAGCTGTGGCTGCCTGGGAGACCACCATGTGATCTCTAAATGTCTGAGAACCTGGCTCTGTGTTAAAGTTGGAATGTGATGTGGGAAAAGACATTTCAGAGCATCAGTGTCTGATGTACTGAAGTGAGGGTTTTATTGAAGGGAGACGTATGAAGTTCAAGGAATGCCCATTTTCTTTAAATCCTAGTTTGACTGTCAAGATCTAGCTCCTAAACCACGCTCTCCAGGTAGCCCATCGTCACTTCCAGCCAGAGGAATGCCTCACACCTGATAACTCCAAAGCCCTCTGCCAGCCTCTGCTCTGCATTTCGCTGTCTTATGTACCCTACCACCCCCGCTTACTTACAAATTCTAAACGATCTATTGTTTGGGGATAATTTGTACCAGCGTTCTGCTCTCTGGCTAATGGGCAGTTGTTTGTGGATTTTTCTTTTGGGCTTAAGTTAGAATCACAATATAAAGCTAATTTTAAAAAAATAGCTCACAGAGCACAGAGTCACAGAGCTGAAGGGGAAACCTTAGATTGTTTTTGGAAGCAATGAGTTCTGAAATAATTAAGTTACTTTAAAAATCCACTTCCGCTGAGCTAACAGTGAGTTAAAAGCAATGGAGTTATGAAGGAGCACTTGCTGAAGAGCAGAAACAATGGGGGAGATTCTATTAGCCTAATTGTTTTTTAATTTGGTGCTCTGAGCTTATAGATTTTTCAAATTCGGGATTTTTACTGGCCTATTCCTGGGCCTGTCACCTGTCAGCGAGGCCTGCCTCGGGCAGGTCCGTCGCCCAAGTGTGAGTCAGTCAGGCCTATGCTGGTCTGACACCGACTCTGACCCCAATATGAGGACACTAGCTCCTAGCCTCTGACCATGGCACCCAATTCCCCACTTGGGTTTTCTCCCTCTACAGGATTGTTTACTACAGGTTGTATGTTAAGAGAAAGAAAGAAAGGTTGTATGTTAAGAGAATTTGAGGCATAGGGTCAGTGATGTTACTGAACTAAAGGACAGAGTACGGGGTGAAACCAACAGGACCAATGTAAAGGCGTTTTGGGAGGGTGGGTGATTTTGTAAAATGAACAGTCCCACCCTAATGGGGATTTAGAGTCCTTCTCAACAGGCCTGTGTGAGGTGAGACAGACCCTGATCCTGGCTATGGTTCAAAGGGCAGAAAAATTTATCTTCTGTGAATGTGTTCCCAGATGTCATCTAGCTTTTCTGAAGTCAGTGCTAAGCTCCTTCCTCCAGGAAGGCCTCTTTGATTGCTTGCATCTCACGAGTCTCTTTCTCCTGAGCCTCCCAATGCCCCCAACCCTCTCAGTCCTGACAGCCTGGGCCCCACATTACAGCCCTTGCTCATGACCTGGCCTCAGTTGTTCAGGTGGGTGAGTCTGGTGTCTCACATCAGAGTGGGGCCCCCTGAGGACAAGACCTCAGAATACTCATCTCCCAAGTATGATACCTCGTGGTGGTACTGACCGTGGGGCGGGCTTGCGGAAAGGAGTGGGTCAGGATAGAGATGCTGCAGATCTGAGACCTTTCTGGTCCCTCACATCAATGCCCCTGGGGTACCAAGCTCCGTGGATTCTGTCTCCTCTTTCTTTTTCCGGAGTCCATCTCTCTCCTGCCCAGCCTTCCACCCACTCTCTAGTCACCTTGCACTGGCACAACACCCTCCTATCTTGCCCCCTGGCCTCATCTCTTGCCCCCCTCGACTCTCTACCCTTTACCCCCACTGCCAGAGCGATCATGCTGATTTCTGAATAAAAGTCATCAGCAGCTTTTTATTGCTCTTGGGAATAAAGTCCAACTTTCTTGGTGTGCTATTCAAGGCCCTTGACACCCGGGCCCCAGCCGAACTTTCCTGACCCATCCCTACCACTCCACATGGCAGCTGACATTTACACCAACCAGCAGGCCTGGCACACACCGAGCTCCATACCGAGCCACCCCCTGAGACACCCTCCGCACTCTCACCCTTTACGCATGCACATATTCCTACAAACTCCTACTTATCTTTTAAACCCCAGCTCTAATGCCGCCTCCTCCTGGAGGCTTCCCCAACACCCAAGGTATTACGTAATCTCTTCTTTTTCCCTCTAAACACCTCCTCTATGTCTTCCCATCTCTTGAAACATAGGTCTTCAGACTCTATTGTCCTTGAACTACAGCCACATATCCATTTCATGCCACAGTCCAGTACACACACACACACAGCTCACATGACTGAATCCAGTTTCACAAAGTGAAATTTATCTTGACCGCAGCTATAATGTTTTTCTTTCTATGACATTCTAATGAATTATATTTATTCTATATACAAATACTAGTCACAACCCACTAAATTTACTTCACAATCCACTATCGTACAACATAGTTTGAAAAAGAAAAATCTCTTTTAGAGCTTTTGCCGGAATTCACTGTGAGTCTCATCTCTTTAGAATTGATCCTTCTTTTCTTTGCTACTGAACTTGAGCTCCCTGGGGACAGTCAAGTAGGAAGAAACCATATTGGAGTCAACAGTTCCCTCCTCAGGAGTGAGCCATTGAGTATACGTGGGCTGAATCAAATTGACTCAGGTCTGTTGAAACCCTGGAAGGCAGGGTCTGAGATGTGGGATGTAGTGGTGGGAGGGAGCTTCCCTCTGGGGGCCCAGCCATGCCTGGGAATGAGGCTCTGGCTATAGACACTGGGTACCAGGGGACTGGAAGAGAGACGTTCCCAGCACTTCAGGGGAGCTGGCTAATGAGGGCACTGCGCCCTCAGGCACAGCCTTGGACAGGAGAAAGTAAGACAGGAAGAGTCCCCCCTGGGACCCACAGGAAGATGCGCACGGAGAGTCTGAGGGCAGATGGTCAGGCCAGAATTGTGGGGATGGATGTAGTGAGGTGGGTGCCTGTTACCACAGCAACGCAGGTGCCTCCGCTGAAGATCGATGCCAATGGTGTGCAGTGTAGTCTGCCCGGGGCATTAGGGTCTGGGTGATGCAGGCAAGGTCTTCTCTTCCAGAGCTCTGTGGTCTGGGAAGCCCGGACTCTCCTGCAGCGTGCCCTGGCCTGTTGAAAGCCCTCATTACAATGTGCTCTGTCCCTTTCAGATGCTGACGCTTTGACAAGAGCTTCTGATTTGGGCAGTCACCTGAGAGGTCCAGGAGCCTGGCTGGGAGAAGATGGAAGCCGAAATTCTAGCTGTAATTTTGTCTCTGGCTGATTAAGTGACCTTGGCTAAGTCCCGTCCCTCTCAGCCTCACTTTCCCCACTCAGAAAAAGTAATGTAAACCGCTTCTCAGTGATGCTATTGGCATCTCAGGTGGGTCAAGTATTTGTTGTGTGGACCTAGCTATCTCCTTCCTGTCTGGCTTCCTTTTCAATCTGCTAACTGCCAGTAGTACCCTCGAGCCATTGTGACAACCCCAGACATCCATACATCACTTTTAAGCGCTCCCGAGGTTGGCACTTCTATCTCCGATAGTCGAACTGGCAACATATCGGAGATGGGGACCACGAGGGACCATTTTTGGTGGTGGTTACGAGGGAGAGAGTGCCAGAGACAGGCTGGGCATGGGGATGAGTGGGAATGTGGTGGAGGAGAACAATGTCGTCATCGGCTGTCGGGAAAGAAGATGACAAGAAGTGAGGGTGGGAGGGTGCTGACAGGGTGATGGGAAGGGCCAGAAGCAGTATTTACCAAAGGGATGAGGTCATGTGCAGGACTGAAATTTTCAGCACCACGGACAGCAAAATGCTACCACTGCCCACTTCCCACCATGAACGCAGGTGGGGAACCTTGGAGAGCGCCTAAGACTCACCCCTCCCCGCTCTGCCCATTCGGCCCATAGCCCTGGGCCCAGGCCAAGAAGGTCAAGATAATCCATGACCCTCTTCAATGCCCAGCTTCAGTCCTAGTACCTCCAGGTGCTTCCACGACTGCTCCAGCCCCTGGAGGGTCAGCTGCTCACTTCTCTTAGCTCATGCTGGGTCGGTATTGTTCTCTCATTGATTTCTGTAAAGGGGTCATGCCTTCCCAGCTAGCTAAGGAGTAGGGGTGGCAAGGCCTAGGTCACCTCTGGCCCTTTCTTAAGGGCTACACAGAGCTGCGCACACAGGGGCTCAGGATGGACCGAGGTGGTGCTGTGGTCTAGGCTACCGGGGAACTCCAAATGAGAATGAGAGGCTCAGCGTGGGCCAAGAGGATGGTCTGTCACCTTGGATGCCCAGGCTCTGTCAAGCTGCATGGCAAATGCAAAACTGTCCCACGTGCAGGAGCGTCGTGAGCCTCACGCTCGTGGCGCAGGCAGGCTGAGCCCCGCTGCCAGAACTGCTGACACTCTAAGTCCAGCTGGGTGTCAGCTGGGTAGGGGCGTCCATCTGAAATGGCAAACCTGTGGTCAGCATTCTCCAGGTTCCAGGCAAGAAAGTAAATTGGGAACTGAGTCAGCAGGCATCTCCCTGGGAATTTAAGAGGGCGAGGCAACTTCTCCTTCATTTGGTCTAAAGGGGCCCAAAGAGGGAGACATGTCCACGGTCACCAGCAATGAAGAGGCAGAAATAGATCTCTCTCCCCCAGGACACACGTTCTTATGGGAGATCCTGGAGTCAGTGTTTCTGGAAGGGAGAGGCTCTCCCTGCTACCCTGTGTTCCAGAAGATGTAGTCAGTTGTGCCACCTCTGCAGTGTCCTAGCCACTTAGTGTCTGGACCCCCAGAGCAGAAAATGCCTAAAGGGCCAGATATGCCACCCTCGGTCCCCTTACTGCTTTTCCCTGCAGTTGGACTACTGCAGACCTAGCTATCTCCTTCCTGTCTGGCTTGGGACCTACACCTTAGGTCACTTTTCTTTTGCGGGAAAAATCTCTACTGCCTGGACTAGGCAGTGATACTGTGGGCATGACTAATTGCTTTTCACCTCCAGTTAAGAGACCATTTGGGGAAACACAGTACAGTCATGGTGCCAACAGCACAGTCTCCCTGAGCTTCCCAAACAATGTGCATCTCCCTGAGTTAAGTCTGAACATTCCCCGTCTTGATCTAATCACCGCACGTTGGTGGGGCAGAGGTGGGGGCAGCTGGTGACGCTCACCCAAGCTCAGGACCAACCTGCTGGGTTGAGAGATCGGGAATCTGCTGCCACCAACCCAGTCATCAGGTTGGGAAGGGCCTCCTCGGGGCCATCTGCTCGTGACATCTGGGATGAGAGAAGGGCACTTCTTTCCCCTCTCTTCAGTATTGTGTGGACGCTGCTCTCCAGACCCCCTTGTCCATTCTGGACCTCCCCAAACCCTCAGCTCTCTATATCCGAAGGGCTTTTCACCCACAATGCCCCTCCATCCTTGAGTATGTATGGCAGGGGTAAATGTCCATACTTACAGCAGACAGTGGGGAAACTGAGTCAGGGAGGCACAAAGCAGCTTCATGGAGACCACAGTGGGCCCATAAAAAGGGAAGAGGTGTGAGTGGAATCCAGCTCACTGTGTGAGATCACTGGCCTCCCCAGGGAAGGGGCAAGTGGGAGGAGGTGCCTACCCCTGTTCCAGCCCCTATTGTGCAGGGCTCCCTCCTTCCAGGCATCCCTAGCAGCTCGTCGCCATGACACCCGCCAGCGGAGGGAAGCGGAGAGACGGAAGCCCACAGCACAGGCTGCCGCGGAGGGGAGGATGTCAGGGGAAGGGGCCACGACAACTCACCCAGCACACCGCCCACCCTGTACAGAGAAATGGAGGCCCAAAGAGGAGAAAAGCCTGCCCAAAGGTGAGACAAGCAGGATTATGTGAAGTGACGGGGGTGGGCGAGTGGGGCGGGTGGTGAACACATCTCTGGCTGGCAGAGTCCTAAGTCTGGGGACTTAGGGGGCCAAGGGGCTGCTTCTCTCCAGAGGCCTTTGGGGATCAGACCCTCTTAGTGTAGACAGACCGCCCCCTCCCAAGACACCATCCAGAGACCACTCAGTTTAGTGCCTCTCAGGGACAACAGAAGGCCACACCACCTCAGGACAGCCATCCTCGGTGGGAGTGGGACCCTCAAGGACCTGATCCCGGAGACACTTCTCTTTCCAGACCCTAGGCCTCGCTCTCCTCCCCTTGCTGCCAAGAGCCTAGCTGGGCACGGGGAGCCCTAGGCAGCGTCGTCTCCTAGTCGTGATGGGGCCCCATGAGGTTAATATGTTTTCTGTGTCCTTCACACAGATAAGGAAATTGAGACTTAGATGGGGTGGAGCTGCCCGGCACCCAGTGAATCGCGGCACAGCCAGGACCTCGGTGAGCTCTCCTGAAGCTGGGTCTGGGTTCCTCCTGCTGTTCCTCGCCTCCAGCCCCACCCCTGCAGGAGCTGTGAAAGGAAGTTCTGGCCAGACTCTGGAGTACCTGGTTTGAGGTGGGTGAACTGCATTTGGGGTCCTGTGGGGTGGGTCCTGAGAGTCACTGGGGGTGGCGATTTGCCCTGGGGGTTCCAGACCCTGCTGGGGTTGCCAGGGTGTGGGGGGAGTGGGCAGGGAAGGATGCTGCAGGCTCTGGCTCAGTAGCGGGAGGGAGGGGAGGGGAGGGGCAAAGTCAAAGTTCCTAGCCGATCTGGATTCAGATTTAGATGGTACGTCCTGGACATCAAGCGGCATCCTCCCAGAGTGCTCCAGTCCTGCATCATGGCGCTACGGACAAGCAGCTCGGACTCTAATGCTAGCAGAACCGAGGCCCACGCCCCGGCCTTCAAGGCCTCCATGATCTGGCCCTATTCCCTCTCCACCTCTGTTCCCACCCTCCCTTCCACCTGACACATCACTGGCCCAATTTTTCAAGGCCCTGCTCCCCAGCACTTCCTCCATGAAGTCTTCCCAACTTGCTTCTCCCTCTTTTTTGGAATCAACCTCCTCCCATGAACTCCTACAGCCTTGGCTGTGCTGTTTCACTTAAGAGCAAATAGCAAAAAGTTCTCTTTAAGAATCTCTCTCTCTCTAACACAGGAGCCCCTGGAAGGCTGGGTCAGGTCTTATGCCTCTTTGAAGAGCTTGTTTCTAGTGGAGAAAAGGCAACATACCCACAAACCCAATAAAAGGTGAACCTGGACAGGGAATGGGACATTAAGTGGAGGATTCCTGGGGAAGGGGCGAGGGAAAGTAGCGGGTGGCTACATCTTTGGTCTTCCCTGAGATGAAGGGTCCTTAAGCAGAAGGACAGCTGAGACTCCACTGTTACACTTCTCAGCTGTCTGGGCCCCATGTATGCAGAGGTGGAAAAATGCTAGAGCGTGGGCTGAGAGCCCCCAGAGCCTGCTGAGGCTATTCAGGGTGCTGGCTTTCTGTGGGACCCTGGGCAAGTGTCTTTTCCTCTCCGGTCCAGTCATATCCCAGCCTTAAGCAGCAGGGGCGGGGAGGGTTGAACTCAGCACAGAAGGCCTCACAGCTGGGAAGTTCTCAGGTGTCTGGATGGCCAGAGGGGCATCCTTTCTGCTCTGTCTCTCTTTCCTCCTCCTTCCCTCAGTCAGACCCTCAGTGATGGTCATGCCTGTCCCACTTTCCCTCTCTCCCAGCAGGGGACAGTTCGCACACACAGGGTAACTGCTGACCCTTGGGCTTCAGGAGTCAGGGTGTGGTTGGGTCTCACTGGGGACTGGGAATGCAGACCTGAGTTCCTGGAGTAACAGCTTCTATTCCTCAACCCAGGGGCCCATCTACCTGGGACCCTCCCTGAGGCTCCACCCCAGGACCAGGCCTGTCCTCAACAAATGTAATGTCCCCACTGCTTCAAGACCTTCAAGAACCACTCCCACCCCCTCCAGGAAGCCTTCCAGGAATGCTCTAGTGCCCACCAAACCCATCTTTCCAATCCCTGGTGGTTGATTTGTGTAAGCTTGGTCTTTAAGCAGCCTGGGGCTCTGTGAGGACAGGGCTCAGCCTTTCTCATCACCCCTGGCTCCTGAGCAGAAGCAGGTAGACCCAGTGGGAAGACTCCTGTGGCTGGAGACCACCTAGTTTATGTGTTTCCATTTTAACACAACTAGGGCTTCAGAATGTCTCTAGACTGGGGTTCTGGGAAGTGGAGACCCCCCAGTCCTCCCCATAGGGTTGGGTTAGGTGAGGCATCTCTTCCCCTGTCCTGGCAGATGTCTCAGTATAGATGGGCCTGCCATTCTCAGCAGGACATGGTGCGAGCCTGAGGTCAAGGAGCCGAGGCTGAGCCGGGCTGGGCTTAGTGATTCCGCAGGAGGAAAATGACCCTGTCCACGAGGCTGTGGGACCCTCCTTTGCAGACACGAGGCCCACAGGGACAGGCAAGGGGAGGTGCCTGAGTGGGGCAGATAGAACGAGGGATGGGAGGAGGGAGAGATAGAGGATTTGGGGAGAAGGAAGGGAGGGAGGGGGATGGAGAGAGGGGTAGGGGGAGGGAGAGAGAGAGAGAGGGAGGAAGGGAGCTGAAGAAGGAA
>NW_020174149.1:8190773-8214004 GCF_003031525.2 Neophocaena asiaeorientalis asiaeorientalis
AAGTAGATAGAAAAAAAGATAGAGACTGAGAAATACACAGAGACATACACACAAAAAGAGACAGAGAGAAAATACACCCAGAGACAGAGATAGAACCACACATAGAAATAAAAACAGAGATAGAGCCATGGAGACAAAGAGAACAACACAGAGGGAGACATGCACACAGAGATGGGCACAGAAGTGGAATACAGGTGAGACGTGGGAGGAAAATGGAACACAGTGCCCACCTCTGGCCAGACCACTGCTGGGCTAATCCACTTCCCTTCTCCCTACAGACAGGGAGACTGAGGCCCAGGAAGGGGGTGGGACTTGCCCCAGCTTCTACTGTGTATGGACATTATGATAGTTTTGGGTGGCCCAGAATTTGAACCTGATTCCCATATGGGCTTCGGGGAAACCTGGGAGAGGCAGAGAACACCTCCTGCCACAGGGCTGAGATGCCAGGCCCTCATCTTCTAGGCTCCCTTGTAGCCAGAGCTGGAGTGTGGGATCCAAAGCTCCACACTCCCCGCACCTCAACAGATGCACTGGCCCTGAGGAAATCAGTGAGCTGGGGGCCCACAAAATGGAGATGGGCAGAGTGTTTCCTGGGGACCACTGCAGGAAGCTTAAGAACCCAAGGCAGTGATGACAGCAGGGCCATGGTCCATCTGGTAGCCAGGGCTCGTGGCGTTGTCAGGACCCACTCAGGGAGAGTAGGGGTTCCCTCACTGGGCCAGCTCTGCCCTGAGTTCTTGGCTGGGGACCCCATTTCTGGTTCTGGTTCTCCGTTCCATCCAGTAATTCTGTAAGCTCCCCGACAGCCTTTCAACAAATTCCTTCTCTGTTTAACCCATCAGGTTTGCTTTCTCAGAGGCGGCAGAGCCTTAGTTAGAAACCTTGTTCTGTTATAAGCTGTGTGACTTTGCGAAAGTCACTTAACTTCTCTGTGCCTCAGTTTCCCCACGTGCAATAGGATAATATTATGTCTCTTATTGGGTGTGTGTAAAGACTAATGAGTTAACACACGTCAAAGACAGTACAGACACACAGAACCTGCACCAGGTGGGGGAAAACACTGGAGGGGACTCGGACACGTGGGCACTTAACTGGGTTCTGCCATGGACGAGCATGGGTGGCCTTGAACAAGTCCCTTCCCTTCCCTTGGCCATTGCTGAATCTGGAAACAGTCTCTGGGTAAGAATAACAAGGCTCTGACCAAGTCTCCCACACTTGCTACCTGTAGCTGTTAGCTAACCACACAAGAACTCCTGAATACCTTGTCTCCAGACCAAGGCACTAGCCTGGGCTTCCTCAACCAGCCAATTGCGTTCTCCATATCTTCACTCAGACGTCCCTCCAGCTCCTCAGACCACATACCCTCTACTGTACTCAGCACTTTCCTAGTGTGGTCCCTCAATCCTCCCTCTTCCCTGTCCCATGCCAGTCTTGTCAGTTACAAATGCATCCTTGCCCTCTTCTGCTCTCGCAGCCTCCACTTGACCTGGGTCAGTTACAGTAGTCTCCTAACCCCTCCTTTTGCCACCAGAGACTCTGTGTCCCAAAGCTGAGCTCCTCTGCTCACAAGCTCCCCTAGGCTCCCTCCTGCACCAAAGGTGAAGTCCTCTGCAACACTGTGAGTCATCTGACCAGCATCCATCCATCTGGTCTCATCTGCTTCTTTCTCCTACTACCTGTGCTCCATATAACACTGGCCAGTCCCGAGGCACAAAGCACGGTCCCCATCTCTTCCCCTAGACTTACTATACTTTCACCTACTAAAATCCCACCTGTCCCCAGAAGTCCAGCTCAGAGGCTAAACCCTCCCTGATCCTCCAGGGTGAAGGCACAAGTCTTTTCCTGTCCCTCTAAGCTCTTCTCGCAAACTGTCTCTCACGGATGCAGTGCTGCCTGGTGGTTAAGAGTGATGGCTGAGGGCTTCCCTGGTGACCCAGTGGCTGGGAGTCTGCCTGCCGATGCAGGGGACACGGGTTTGTGCCCCGGTCCGGGAAGATCCCACATGCCGCAGAGCGGCTGGGCCCGTGAGCCATGGCCGCTGAGCCTGCGCGTCCGGAGCCTGTGCTCCGCAACGAGAGAGCCCCGCGTACCGCCAAAAAAAAAAAAAAACAAAAAAAGAGTGACCGCTGAGGGAGCTGATTATAACCTTGAAAAAACTGACTTCATGTCTCTGAGCCTCAGTTTTCTCATCTGCAATATGGGCATAAGAGCAGTGCATATCTCAGGAGGCCTTAGGGAGGTGGGGATGATGGGATTATGTATGCAAAACTCTCTCAGTGGTAGCTGGCACCTGGACCATGACCCACACTTGGTAGCTTTGTGGCTGATTCTCTGTGCTCAGTTGAGTGGACGAAAGTACACGAGGACTGTTGCCTAAGCTTCTGTCCCATGCAGGCAATGCCCGCCCTCTAAAACATGAGGCTTCAGCGGGGGTCTGGCTGTAGCATAACAAAATTGGGTAGGAAGAGGAGCCGGGACCCTTCCTCCTCTTCCCCCAGGCTTCTCATAGGAGCTTTTTCCCTCCCCGTGTCCTTCTTTCTCCAGGAAAGATCCCACTGAAAAGGCAAACAGAGCAGGAGGAAGCGGTGGCTAGGAGGCAGGGGAGGAGAGAAATCAATCACCCCGTTGCCATTGCCATTAGCTACCTTGGCTCTTCCCACTTCAGCCGCCACACTGGTTAATGGCAATGCTGCTTCTGCCCCACACGCTTCTCCCACTCGCCAGAAGTCAGTACTTTGGTCCAAATGAGAAAATTGTTCATTAGTACCAGGGGTTAATTGGCACTACGTTTACCAACCTCCGTGGCACCCTGACTTTTCAGCTTCTCATTTGACATGATGTGAGTGGTCTGGTACGTGCTGCGGCACCTCCTTTGGGAAGTCTTCTCGTCTCCCCTCCCCTCTCCCTCCTCGTCCCATAGTCCCCTTGCACTCCCCAATCAGGGCGTTTATCACTCTGTATCCCTTTTGTCTGTTGCAATTGTGAGTAGGGGCCTCAACGCCAGTGCAGTGGCTGGCACGTAGTAGTTGTTTAATAAACTGTTTGAATACTGTGCTCAGCTTGGCAATGGAGAAGAGATCCAGGCCCTGTCCTCGGGGGCTCCAGGCTGGTTGAGGGGAGAGGGGACAGCTCAGGCTGTAGGAACCAGAGCAGAGCTGCCTCAGGTCCACAGGCCGTGGGGTGGAGGGGCCGCATCACCTCACTTAGCGCTTGGTCTCTGGGTTTAGACTGAGCCACTGCCCCACCCCACACGGCTCACAAGATCCTAAAAATACAGTTTTATAATCTCAGGACTGGGAAGGAGCGTGGAAGCCATTCCTTCTGCTTGCACATCTCCTGGGTCAGGGACATCACCTCCTCCCAGGGAGGTTTGCTTTAATCATGGATAGGAAGTGTGGTCAGATGACGCAGAAACCTTCCTCAGCAGCCCCACTACCTCTCTCACTCCCTTCCGTTAGGAGCGCCACCGCCATTGGACTCCTCCAAGCACAGCTGTTCTCTGGGACACGAGAGCCCTCCGCTGGTGCAGACGGGGCAGTGCCACTCAGCCTCAGGTGCACATGCCACGGTCTAGCCCTCTAACCATCTCTCAGGGTGAAGGCCTGAGTTCGGACAGGCATGTGTGTGTGTGTGTGTGTGCGCACGCGTGCGAGTGAGGCGACAGGGGAGCTGTGCCACTATTCAGACACACATTCAGAGACAGGTTGCTATGATGCTTCCAGGATAAGGGGCTTCAGACAAGCAGGTGCCCTCCACTCTTGCCCCGTGTCTCAGAAGGCTCTTTGCTGGTGGGGCGGGGCTGGAAATGTGAGTGGCTGTTCAGGGCGGGCTGGCGATGCTGCATTCCACAGCCTCACAAGACGCTCCCACTTGGCTCCCATCAGACCTTCCACAGGGCATAGACTCAGACACCCCCTCCCCTCCCAGAGCCCAACCGGAACAACCCCACCTGGATGCTGTGTGACTCCTGTGGCCTCTGCTGCCGTCCTCCCCAGAGTGTCAAGCCAGCCGGTGATTGGCCAGGAGGAAGGAGAGCACAGGCTGTTCTCCCAGGGAGTGGGGGTGGGCGGTCCTGATTCAGACACCATGCGTTACCTGGGTAGCAGGAGTAATGCTGACCACCGCCCCGGACTCACAGCCCAGAGGGCCAGTCCGGGGACATCCGGGTAGGGAAGAGGCTACACCCCACACTCCGGCCCAGAAACGGCTACGCTTTGCATGCCCCCCAACACAAGCCTCACCCCATTTTTCCTGCCTCCTGCTCTCCTCCTCTCCCACAGTAGAGTCTCATCGTGGCACTCACCCTGGGGGCTGGGAACTTAGTCTATGCGCCCCACCCCTTCCCACCTCCCCGGGGAGATGGGGGGTGGAAATTGGCTAAACACAGAGACGCCCTAATGGAGAAACTTCAAGCACCAAGAGTATATAATGTGGGAGAGAGGTTTGTCCTCAAAAGGAAAGAAGTGTTTCCTTCTCCCCTTTCTGGGCTCTCTGCGCATTGGAGCACGGAAATCGTGGGCAAATCACTGCCTTACTGAGGTCTGAAGCTAACGGTGAGGTAGGGGCAGAGGGAGCGCCCACAGTATTATGTCTTTAACGCCGGCCGTAGGACGGTGCCACCGCCCTCAGGTCTTCGACGCTGGGTCCGGAGCCCTCGCTAGCCCCTAAACCGCCCTCCTGGGAGGCGGGTGCTGAACCCGCAGCGGAGGGTCCGGGGGACACTCACGGGTCGTGTTGTACTTGACGCCGTTGAAGTACTCGGGGCACTGCCTCTCCACCAGAGCTCCGGCCGCGCTCCGGGGCCAGCACGTCCCGATCTGGTCCAAGGTCGTGTTGCAGTAGGAGTAGGGACCTGACGACGGGAAAGAGCAGAGCGGGGCTCAGAGGGGTTGCTGGGGGCGCGGGGCGCCGCAGGACGTAGGGCGCGTGGCGCTCGGAGCGCGGGGCCCTGGGCGCACCCAGCGCGCCAGGGAAGGAGCCCGCGCCGACCCTGTCCGCTCGCCTCCCGCCTACCCTCGGGGTCCAGGGGCAGCCCCCAGCCGTCCAAGAGCAGCTCTTCTGTCAGCTCCAGGCTGCAGTTGGCCTCCAGCAGGCTGTGGAGCAGTGCTGCGTCCATCGCGCCCCGGAGCCGCGCGCCGAGAGGGAGTGCGAGTGCGCGTCCGGCGTGGCTGCCAGGGGCTGGGTTCGAGACTGAGCGGCCGAGAGACCGCAGGGTCCTGGCCCTGCTCGCCCAGCCCGACCTTCCGGACAGCCTCCGGACGCTGCGTCGGATCGCCCGAAGCTGCCAAGTCGGGACCTTGGCTGAGAGGAGCTGCAAAGCGCACGGAGCTGCCGGTCCACCCGCTAGGTCGCGGCCAATGGCGGCACCAGGGGGCGGGGCCAGGCGGCTCTTCTCGCCCTGGCCCAGGATCCCGCCCCCGGCCCACCAGCCCTGCCCTGGGTCCGCCTTCTCAGGCCCCGGCAAGGTCCGGGGGAGGGTGGCGGCAATGGAGAATGTGGGCCTGGTGGGCGGAATGACCCGTCCGAGGATCGAGGCCCAGGGGTTGCATGGCGCAGCACAGCGCGCGCGCCCGCCCACCCGAGGAGCCAGAATCGGGTGGCTCGCCGCCTGACTTTCTCCTCCTTGAGCGAGGACACTGGAGGGGGTGACAGGGGGAGTGGCGAGTCCACGTGCAGATGTGCGCTCTAGAAAAGACCCCTTAGTCTCTGGGAAGGAAGTGGATTGGAGGGGCTTCGAGGGAAGCAAGGGAGCCACTGAAGAGTCTAGTGAGATCAAATGGCCTGAATGGGTGCAGACCCGGACCAAGCCGTGGGGGCCAGGATAGAGAGGGACTTCGGGGAGTGCCAGCCCTGGTGAGGAGGAACTGGAGAGAGGAGTGGGTGGGTGGCTTCCAACAGGAGCCAGGAGGCAGAGATAATGCCAGGTCTCCCGCTTGGGTGACTGGGGGCGGGGGTGGTGTCGTCATTAAAGGACATGGAAAAGTCCAGGGGAGAATCTGGCTGAAATTATCTGGAGGATTTCACACACCCGGGTCTTACTGCCCTGGGTTTCAGAGGGAATGAAGTGAGAAGTGAGACCCTCTCCTCCTCTTGGCTTGGGCAGGGCTGCCTGAAACTGGTTCCACACCTGTGTGTGTGTGTGTGTAGGAGAGATCAAACCCCAAAAACCTTTATTTGGAATTTGCCTAGGCCCCTCAGGACTGCCTGCTCCATAATTCCCTGTGGTTCCACTGAGTGCCTAGGGCAGGCCCACTGCTCATGCCTGCTGAGTGGGGGGATCTGGGCTCAAGAGACAGGGCCCCAACTCAGTCTTTACTGTCTCTGCCTCTGTCTCTACTCTCTACGCATTTTACCCCAATTCTCACCCTCTCTTCTGGGGCAGTTTCTCCATCAGTGAAATGTTTTTAGAGGCCGCTCCCAGCCCTGACAATCTCTGGTTCTGAGTTATGAGATGCAAAGGCAGATGTACATGTGTGTGCACATGTGTGTGTGTATGTGTTTCTATCTTCAGAGGGCAGGGAGAGCTGGGACCCAGTCCCAGCTGGGCTGGAAGCCCCAGGGGAGCTAGACCTATCCCTTCTTGCCATCCTCCACTGGGAACAAAGTTGCCAGAGAAGCCTGAGACCACCCTGAGCCAGCATTATGCCCTGAGCAGGGAGAGGAGAAGAGGCAGGCTGGGCTGCCTTTGTGTGCTCCAGTGTCACCAGCCTCCATGTGAATGCTGCTGTCACTGCCCAGGCAGAGTCAGAGAGCACTGAGACCAGGGCTGAGCACAGCAATCTCTCCACGGCCAGCTGATTGGCAGGTACAAGGTGCAGACCAGCCAGCCAGATCTGTCTTCTGCTTTTTGAATGGACAGAGCCCTTTGCTCAGCTCGGGCAGCTGCAGAGGCAGAGGTCCCTAATAACTAGTGCCAGGAGCAGGTGAGGATCGGTTGAGTCCCAACTCCAACCCTAGGCAGAGTCCTGTTGCCAGTCCCAGGCTGAGGTTCGGCCCTGGTCCCAGACTGAGCCCTGCCCCACAGGGTCACACATAGGCTAGAGTGTGGCTGGCAGGATCAGCCCATTTCTTCATTGGGAATTAGTCTCATTCATGCACAAAGGAGGCTCTCCACACACTGATCCCAGCCCAGGGGGAAAAGGAGAGATCAAGCTAAGTTATTGACCTGTTCATCACCAGAGCCACAGCACAGGAAAAGCAGCTATCTCATGGGGTGGTGAGTGCCCCGTGACCATAGGCCAAGGACTTATCGTCTCAGACGAAGAATGGAAGCTTAGCCTGGGAGACCTGGACTGCTCTTAAATGGGACAGCACATGTGATATAGGTTCCTCTGGGAAGTGACCATTTCAGGGGCAGAGGCAAAGTTCATTCTGCATCTTGACGGGACAGTCAGGACTTGAGCACAGGCCCACAGACCTGGGGTCCCCTGGTTTCCAGGATGCAGGGCCATTTCGTCATGGAGTTTATTATCATACGTATGACTGTCTGTTATTCTAGATGCGACAGAGAGAAAAATGAAAAAAGAAGCGGCTTTGGAACAAATTGATTTTATAGCTCAGTTTAGTGTCTGCAAATAGGTAAACGAGGAAGATACTGTAATGAGCGAAAACTTTCCTCACTTAGATTAAATTCAACTACAATTAATAAAGTCTGGGACTTTTTGCTAGCCAAGGAAGCAGAGGTGGGTGGGAGGCCCCTGGGATGGAGGTGAGCTCCCAGGCCAGGCACTGGGGCAGCGGTATTTGGGACAGTCTGTGTGCCCCCAGTCTGGTGGGACAGGTTGCAAATAAGTTCAGGGAAGTGTGACAGGTGCTGGGGAAGATACCTGGGTGTCATGAGTAGAGCGGGGGTGGGTCAGGTGCCTCTGGCCCACCTCTGATGTCAGCTGCAGTGGATGGTCCTCCAGCGCACAGCCTAACACCAGATAGGCGTGCACAGCACAATGGAAAAACACACGGTGTCTCGCACAGTCGCGTGTCTGCACAGCACACACACGTTCTCTCACTCATCCCACCACCCATCAAACATCAGCTGGAAAACTGGATTTGAGGGGACAGAGTCTGCCTTTGCACGTCTGATGGGGCTGTGCTCTGTCCGGCTGAAGAGACAGGGAGTACGCAGGGCTGGGACAGGTTGTGGGGTTCACTGCAGTTACAGTGGGACTGCTGAGGACACAGAGGCTTGGGAGAGGCCAGAAGGCGCCCCCCTCTTGCCCTGCAGCACTGGGGACAGTGCCCCCGGCCAGGCCAGATACTCCTTCCCCATCCTACCCCACTCCACACTGGCACAGGGGAGATGGTCTGGTGTCTTCAGGTTGAGCCTTGGGATCGGGCTTCAGGTCTCTGGCAACCGTCCAACCCTACACTGTCGTTTACAGATGGCCAAAGGGAGGCCCAGAGGAGGAAAAGGAACTTCCTCTCCAACGGCTCCCAGGCCATCTTCATCTCCACAGCAGACTGGGCTCCTTGTCTCCCTTCACGGGGGGAGGAAGTGATTTCTCTAAGACTGTGTGACTTCTCACAAGAGCGGATCCCCGTTGCCCTCGGGACAGAGCCCAGCTCTCCAGCACTGAAAACAACACTCTTCATGATTGTCTATTCCCCATCCTCTTGCTCCTCTCAACTTGAGATGCACTTTGGAACAGCTCGCCGTTCCCTGGGGACATTCTCTGCCTCTGTACCTTCGCATGTGCCGTTCCCTCTGCCAGGAATGCACTTACCGCTGTGCTCCAGTTAGCCTAGCCGACTCCCATTCACCCTTCTAACGTTCAGCTTAAGCCCTCACCTCCTTTGACTTGTCTGGGGTGGGTGGCCCTTCTCCGTGCCTCCATCTGCCGGGTGCTGGTCGATGTCACATCAAGGTTGTTGGTTTTTCTACTGTGACTCCCAGAGGGCAGGGCTGGTCATGTTCACTAAGCAGTCCCTAGCACCCATCAGAATGCTCCAGGCCTGTGCTCAGTGAGTCACCACTGAAAGAACAAATACCCTGGCAGTAGCCCAGTCTCCCAGACCAAGGTTCTCTTCCCATTTGACCAGCCCTGTGTGTGTGTGTGTGTGTGTGTGTGTGTGTGTGTGTGTGTGTGTGTGTGTGTGTGTGTGTGTGTGTGTATTGGATTAGGGAGTTATTTCAAGGAATCCTTGATTCCATCTGGATCCTTACATTGCCTATGGACTGAAAAAATAATATGCCTTACAACTTACAGTATATGCTCTATTAGATTCCTCTGTGATGAATAAAACAGAAATAATCCACTTAAAGCCTGCCTTAAGTCTCTTGGGATTATGCGTTTTTCCTTTATTTGGACCTCAGGGGCATGCATTTTAATTGATCAGAGTCTTTGATTCATGACCTCTTGTCATCATTAGCCCATATACGGCCCAACTTTATTTTATTTTAGTCTTTTCTTTTATGGAAGTTTGTATGTAGCAGCACATATAAGGAATCTGTTGCCCAATCCAAAACTAGATCATTACCAATCACTTACAAATTTATCTATATACTCCTCCCTCAGAGGGAACATTCTTTTGAATGTTGTGTTTATCATTCCTTTGCTCTTAGTTTTTTCAGTTTTATCGCATGACTGTATGTCTAAACAATAGGTTGTTTGTTTCTACTTGTTTCTGGACTTTGTTAGTCAATACGCATTTTCTCAGTCAGCGGACACCTAAAAGGACATCCCTACCATGTGGGGACCTGAGAAACTATTCCCGAAGTCCGAGGGCATCCTAACAGCCTGCAGGTCCCACCGCAGGGGCATGGTTAATGGATGATGCGTCCCCACGGTCGCTGCTAGGCAGCACCACGGCAACGTGGTGGATGAATAATTAATGACACAGGGAGATGTTCACTCTGAATTACAACAGGAAGAAGCAGGTTACAAAACTGTAGACACAGGATCATTCCAGTTTTGTGGAAAAAAGAAAAAAAGAAAAAACATGAGGCTCTATGGTTTGATAAACTTCTGGCAGATGTAAACATTATAAAAAATTCCTGGGCTGTGGGATAATGAGTACTTATCGTCTTCTCTGGTTTTTAAAAATATTTTTTTCCAAATTAAATATATGTAATATGTATTCCATTTATAAACAGATGGATGATAGTACAAGTCAAGCCGGGCAGAGCTCGTGTTTGGAGAGGCTGGGACTTTTCTCCACTAGGCTCAGAGGTGGGGAGGACGCGTATCACCTGCCAGGGGTCACGGGGAAGGCGAGGGTCCATGCCACACACGGGGCAAAGAGGGAGGGCAGGGAGAGGGTGGTGGATTTGCTGATACACAAGTGTTGCCTCTGAGAGCAAAGAGCTCTGGCGAGGGGAGGGTGGGAGCTCTCCTGAAATGGGGGGGGCCTCCATTTTTTGCCCGATGGCTGCTTGGCATGCTGGTGTAGCCACGGTCTCTCTTTCAACCTTCACAGTAAGCCTCTGAGGTCGACTTTGACCAATTTTTAACAGATGAGGAAACTGAGGCTCAGATGTTATAGGCTGAATAGTGTCCCCCAAATCCATATGTTGAAGCCCCAACCCTTAATATATCAGAATTTGACTGTATTTGGAGATAGGTTCTTTAAAGAGGTCATTGCTTTAAAATGAGGTCATTAGGGTGGGCCCTAATCCAATGTGACCAGGGTCCTTGTAAAAAAAAGGAGAATAGGACACAGACGCACGCAGAGGGAAGACCATGTGAAGACACAGGGAGAAGATGGCCATCTACCAGCCAAGGAGAGAAGCCTCAGAAGGAACCAACTCTGTTGACACCTTGGTCTGGGACTTCTAAGGTCCAGAATCATGAGAAAATAAATTTCTGTTGTTTAAGCTGCCCAGTCTGTGGTATTTTATAGCAGCCCAAGCAAATTAATACAGATGGGTTGGCTGACTCGTCCAGGGTCACAGAGCTGTTAGGCGGAAGAGCGAGGATCCTGACTTGGGTCTGTCTAACCCTAACACCTGAGCCTTCGACCACTCCACTGTTGAGGAGGGCAGACAACAAGGTTTTCCTCTTTATGCGTGACTCGGGCTGTGTTTGGTGCTGGCTCCCAGTTCTGGCCAGCACCCTTGTCTCCTTGTGTTCCGGCAGTAGCTCCAGACCCAAGGGCACCCACAGCCCTCCTCCTTCCTTGCTGCTTCTGTGGATGCAGCCCTGAGAAGGCCAGGACACTGGGCGGGGCCTTGGGGACATCTTTCCAGAGCCCGTTAAGGCCTGGGGCTCTTCTGAGTTAGCTCCGCAGTGGCTAACCCTGACTCTGAATCAGCCGCCAGGAAACTCTAAGGGGTCAGATCTCAGGGTCCCAGCTGCTACTTCACAGGTTCTTACCGGGAGGTAACACCTGTAGCCACGGCAACGGGAGAATGTGTTTTACACCTTCTGCCGGTCTTGCCGGAGTTTGAGAGCAGCGAGGTGCCCCCTCCTCAGGCACCTGAATGCCAGGCCAGCCAGCTTCCTTGGGTGTAGACGGAGGGAGCCGGGAGCTGGAGGACGACTCCCAGCCAAGTTCTTCATCATCGGTGAAGGACCTGAGCCCCAGAGGGGAAGGGGCTGCCCAAGGACAGACACAAGGCCCGGGCCTGGAAGCCAGTCACCCTTCCCCACCTGCTGAGCTGGGGCTGACCCGGGAGAGCCCGCTTCTCCCCCAGGCCCTGGGCCCACCCCCAGCTTCCGGGGTCTGCCGCCGGTGGTGGCAGGGGCTGGCATACCTGAGAGGTTGGTGAGGGTCATGATTGCGTGGCAGTACTGTTCCAGTAGCATCCACACGGGTTGGTCTCTGGGTGCCTGGCTGGGCCCGGCCGCCTAGAGGACAGGAGAAATGAGGGTCAGGCCCTGGCTAGACAGTAACAGCACATGTCTGCCTGTCCCCCACCCCACGCCGCCTTGTCCTGTCACTCATCCCTTACCCCTCTACTGTACAGAGGAGAAAACAGAGGAGGGAAATGCCCAAGGCCACACAGCAGAACAACAGCCTGGCCAGACCTGGAACCCTGAAAAGGCCTTAGAAGTGGACTAGTGCATCTTGGCTCCCAAGGAAAGACTAATGCTCTGTCCATCCCTTGGCCCCCAAAGGTCTCTTCTTCCAGATGGGATGTGCCCTGTGTCCTTCTGTCAGCAAAGCTGGGGTGGGGGTGTCCGCCAGCCCTTCGTTTCCCCAGCAAACATTCATACTGTGTCTACTGCGTGTCAGGCCCTGGCTGGGAGACATGGTGTCCTCAGGGTAGTCCCAGGCCAGGTAGGGATCCCCTAGACTTGGAAGGTGCAGAAGAGAGGGGAGAAGAGTGGATGATTTGACTTTGTTTCCCTGTCACACAGGTAAACAGGCAGTTACAAATGTTAACACACGGGACTCCTAACTTGGACTTGGGAAGACAGGGGAGGCTTCCTGGAAGAGGTGGCACTTTGGGGGCAACCAGATGGATGAGTAGGGGAAAAGGGAGGAACCACTGTGCCAATATGAGCACTTGCCAGGGAACAAACGTGATTGTTGCAACAACGGCAATTCCATCCAAAAGACAGAAACCATCTAGGATCCCATCTCCTGAAAAAATCATGAGGGGATGCTGGATATAGAGGGACAAAGTAGATGTGGTTATCTCTGCCCTTCAGGGGACCATCTTCTGGAGGAAAAGATGGATGGGTAATCAACTTGTTACAGCGTCTACAATTTGCTGAGAAGGAATAAGGTAGCATCACAGAGGGGGTCATGCTGATGTGGGCTTTGAAGGTGGAGTAGGAGTTTGCCCAGCTGATAAGGGTGGGGCCGGGAAAGGCATCCTAGATAGAGAGCAAAACACGTTCAGAGGCAGAGAGGCTGGGAAGCGCATGGTGTGAAACTGAACAAAAGCAATGCCCTCTAAAATTCTAACCCTTGTCTCCCACTCTTGCCAAGACCACCACTTCTCTTACCTTGTGGCCAGGGCGTGTTCGCACGTGCACTTGCACATGTGTATGCAAGATGACTTTTCTTTTTTTAATTTATTTGGTTGCACCAGGTCTTAGTTGCAACAGGCAGGCTTACTTAGTTGCAGCATGCATGTGGGATTTAGTTCCCTGACCAGGGATCGAACCCCCGCCTCCTGCATTGGGAGCACAGTCTTAACCACTGCGCCAACAGGAAAGTCCCGTAAGATGACTTTTGCACGTCCCCCCGACACCGATATTCCTGATCCTGGGATTCTGGAAGGCACTGCCCCACTAGTGGGCAGCCCCTCCCCTTTCTCCTGCCTGTCAGATATTTCCACCCTGGCAGCTGGGTCAATGTTTTCCCCAGGATGTCCCCAGGACCAGAGCCCGACAGCCCTCAAACATCACGTTCCCCACGTCGGGCTCAGTCCATTTCCTGTGCTGGGGCTGGAGGCTGCATGCACAGCCTCACCACGCCGACCTGGAGCCCCTAATTAATGACCCCGCTCGGTCAGGTGGGAGAGCCGAGGATGGCACAGCCGCCACTTACAGGTACTCACTGCACCTGGGTTCTGCCAACTGTCTCCACAGGGCTGGAGGCAGGAGGAAGCGCTGGGAAGCAGAGGTGCTGTGTGTGAGACTCGTGTGTGTGCAAGGTGTATGTGTGCAGGGTGTGTATATGTCTGTGCGGGGCGTGTAGGGTGTGAGAGCAGTATGTGTACGGTGCGTGGAGTGTGTGTGTGTCTGGCTGCTGTGAGGGGCTTCTTGAGCCATCAGCCGGGAGCTCTGGCCGCTTGGCCTGCAGGACAGACACTGGGGGCCATGGTCTTGCTGTTCACATATCCCAGGGCTGCCAGGAGCTCCCCAGCATCAGCTTCTTGGGATCATGAAGGCCTGGCTATCCAGAGAGCCACCTGCCAGGGGTGAGGTGGGCTGGGGAGGGGACACTCTGGGTCCTGATGCCCCACCCTCAGCTGGGTCAGGGGAGAGTGTGGGCCCTAAGCCTAACCCAACCCCCGTTCCCATCCCCCTTCTCTTCGTTTGAGAAGCAGCTAGTACGCTCTCTCCGGGGGCAGTGGGGAGGGCTGAGTTCCTAGTGAGCCACCAGCCTCTGGAAGTCATGGTAGAGGCAATGCTCAGTGCAGAGGCGTGTGGTGTTGATGGCAGACTCTGACCAACCAGATTCTGTATCTTAGATGCAAGCTCCTTTTCTCAAAGCCCCCAGCGGCCACACTGTGGCCCCATCACTCAGGCATCTCATGCTCAACTTCGGGAGGGTCTGAACACTTGGCTCCGAGCTCATGGACAGGGGCGGCCGGGCATCTTCTGCCAGGACTCAGGCACTGTGGGGCTGTCCTTGTATCAGTCGCTGTCATCTGAGGCCGTGGCCGAGTCTTCTTGCTGAGCAAAGCAGGGGGCACTGGCTGCCGTGCTCAGTATTGATGTGTGCTGTTCAAGCCTGGGCAGAATGGGCGAGCAGATCAGAAGTGATTGTGGAATAATTCCCAAGTCTGGGCTCCATCTCCAACTCCTTCTCTCCACTGGTCGAATAAGCTGGCAAAGCCAAAGATGTTCATTCTCTTCAAGGGGGCTGGTCGGGTGGATTTGACTCAGTTCAGACCTGCAACATACCCTGGAGGTGCCCATTTTGGACAGAGCCGCTGCTGCTAACGGTGGTGGGTAGGTGGGGGAGGGGCGGGCAGGGAGGAGGAAGGAGAGACCGGTGCCCCCAGAAAGCCCACAGCGGGCCAGGGAAAGCAGAGACACAGCCATGAATAATTATCCTCAAGGCCTGGGTGATGAGCTCTCAGAGGCAGCAGACTGCAAACATGCCCATGTTCAGGGCTCTGGGGATGTTGCTTCTCAGCTCTGTGGCCTTGGCCAAGTTACTTAACTTTTTTGAGCCTTGGCCTCCGTCTTTAAAATGGGGATAATATAAACCCCATGGGGCTTTGGTGTGCATTAAACAAATTACTGACTGTCAAGAGCTGCTACATAGAAGATACGTGTTACATGGTGGCCCTTGTCAAGGACTTTAGGAGGGGTACAGTTAGGGAGCTCAGTAATGGGGGGCTCAAACCTCATTTGGGGGAGTCCCACAGTGCAGTTCAAGCCCTTCTCCTTTAGAAAAGCCTCTTAGAAACCCCATGTTCTGCCTTCCAAGCTCTGCAGCCAGCAGGGCTCCCCCTCTCAGCCCTCAACACCCCTCCCGTGTACAGTGGCCCCTGAAGACGCACCTTCACCTCGCTCACCAGGCTCACTGCTCAGCAGTGCTCAGTGGATGCTGGGTGAGAAAACTGCGCATGGAAGCTGAGTCCAAGAGGATGGAAGGACTTGGTCCAAGGTAGGATGAAGGGTAAGAAGAGCAGAAAGAAATTCCAGGGGCAGGAGCTGAGCGAGCAAAGGCTCAGAGGCAGGGAGGCACAGGGCCTGCTCAAGAAGCAGCAAGCCTCTGGTTTGGGGATGCTATTAAGAGGACAGAGGGTGGGAAAGAGGCTTCTTGGATGTGAAGTCAGCATTTACTATGTGCTAGACACAGCTCTAAATGCTTCAGGGCAGCCCATTTAATCCTCACAACAGCCTCTGAGGTGGCTGTGAATGACCCCATTTTACAGGTCAGGAAACTGAGTCCCAGAGAAGCGAAGTCACCTCCCAAGGCCACACAGCGGGTAAGGGGCTAAGGCAGGACTGTTCAGACAGTCTGGTAGGTCACAAGTTGGTCAGATACACACTGAAGAGCTGGTCCCGTGTGAGGGGGTGAAAGCCTGTGGTCTGCAGATGCTGGGAGGACCCCAGCTCCAAAAAAAGGTGAGTCAGAAGCAGCTCTCACCAGTGGAGTGGGGGCCTGTGGGCAGAGAGCTAGGTCATGGGAGGAGGGGAGAGAGACCCAGCCAGCCCGGCAGGGCCTTGCTCAAGGGAGACAAGAAGTCTGGCTTCTAGAACTGACTCTGAGCCACCTGAAGACCCCATTATCTCTCTTTTGTGGGGGACACTTTGGACTTCTGATCAGCTCTTGGCTGTCATAGGGGCAGAGAGCTGCCCCCCCACAGCCCCGCCCCATGAGGCTACAGGCTGCTGGAGCTCAGGGCCCACATCTGTCTGCTTCACATCTGGGTGCCCAGTTCCCAGTCCAGAGCCTGGCATGTAGCAGGTGCTCAATAAATGTTTGTTTGGATGAGACCATGGTCCCCTCAGCCAGAGAGAGCTGCACCCCTACCCCCAATTCTGGGAACTCAGTTCTGGGCTTTTCCTGCTTGTCAGGTAGCCTTCTTTCTGAATTTTCCCTCTGAGGACGGCCCGGGTCCAGCCTCTGTGTGCCTGGAGTTGGAAGCCCTCCCTTATACAGGGCAAGGGAGAGGCCCTGGCAGGGGAGCCAAGAAAAGAGAGCCAGCTGCTCTTCCTCCACCTTGGGCCCTGTCCAGGCAGAACCTGGGGCCCAGGCGCCAGGCGAGCCTCAAAGGTGCCACCTCCCTGGAGCCGGGGGTCTGGCCCAGCCTCGTGCTCCCTCCTGGATTGGCGACAAAGCTTCCTCTAAATTTAGCTGCTGGTCTAAGCCTGGGAGAGCTGGGACCACAGGTTCTGCAGCCAGGCTGCCAGTACTGGACAGGAACGGGGTGAGCTCCCTCCCTGCCTTCTCCCTCTCTGCCCAAGGTCAGAGAGGACTCCTCTGGAGGGGGCAGGGTTCCTCCCCAGTGTTTTCTTTCATTCACTGGTCTCACCGAGCCTGAGCTAGGAACAGAGGAAGGAGAAACTCAGGCCCTACCCGGGGGAAGGAGGAAGAGATGGGGACACTGAAGACAGGGTATGGGGAGGAGGGAAGGAGGGGCAGAAGAGAGGGAGGAAAGGGGGGGAACAGGGCGTGAGGAGGCAGATTCTGGGCCCTGAGCAGACACAGGCCAGACAGTACTGGAGCTGCGGCAGGCTGAGGCAGAGGGTGAGGGACTGGCAGTCAGATGAAGGAAGTAGGTAATTGTTTTCTGGAGTATCCGAGCAGGCTTCCTGGAAGGGGAGACTTTTTATTTTTCAGTTTTTTTTGTTTGTTTGTTTGTTTGTTTTTGCCGTACGCAGGCCTCTCACTGTTGTGGCCTCTCCCGTTGCGGAGCACAGCCCCCGGATGCACAGGCTCAGCGGCCATGGCTCACAGGCCCAGCCGCTCCGCGGCATGTGGGATCTTCCCAGAACGGGGCAGGGGAGACTTTTTAGCTGCTCAGTTCTAACTTATTAGCTGCCGGGACCTTGAGTGAGGGCCCCAAGAGCCCGAAGCAGCTTTCCGTAGGGCTCTCCCTACCCTGAGTGTTCCAGCAGGTCCCTCTTTCTAAGATGTCCCACTCTCCCATCTAGTCTGAATCCAGCCACCAACTTGCCTGGAGAAACTTCCAGGTCTTTCCTTGGCATGTGTTCTCTCTCATCTCTGAAAGCCTGTGTCTCCCTCTAGCCTCTGTCCCTCTTCTCTGACCTGTGCCAAGCCCTGGGTCCTGCATACAGATGTCTGAGGGAGCAAGGGGGTAGGGAAGGCAGGAGCTGGCCTGCAAGAGGTCCTACAACAGGTCACTAGGCCTAAAATTATCTCCTTAATGATCAACTCATCTAATATCCAGTTTGCCTAAAACTCACCTCTTTCTGATTTGTTTTGGCATCTGAGTGTCTTACACTTTCGTGAAGGGAAGGGAGTGTGGAGTCAGGCTGCCTGGTTTGAATCCTGGCCCTGCTACTACCAGATGAGTGACCTTGGGCACATGACCTTGCCTTAGCTTCTTCATCTGTCAAATGGGGATATTGATGGTCTTATGCCTTAGGGTGGTTGTGAAGCTTAAAACAGGTAATGTGTGTCAGAGCTTAGAACAGTACCAAGCATGTGGTAAGCCTGTGGTCTAAACAGAATACTGAACAGAATGAACAAAACAAGCTTATTGCATAATATATCCCTCCCTCTGGCAGATTTGAAATGATATCTTAAAAAATTAGAATTTTGAGTAAAGTGACTTATGACTGACTGAGGAGTCCTAAAAATGCTTAAAATTAGATAAAGTAGAAAATGATAGCTAAGAGAATACAGAATAGTCCCATAATTCATAAAGGGCTGCAAATCTGAGACTTACTAGGAATAGGAAATTAAATAGGCAGACAAACTTGGTTTTTTTAAAAAAATACTAAAACATCAACAAAATGGCAAAAACAGAGAGACTAAATTAGCTGATTAGGTTAGAAAACACTCATAGAGTAGCTGAATTGGGGGGAAAGAGTTATTAGATGAATTAGCTTCTGGTAAATGGCCCTTGAGTCCCCTGCCCCCAACCCTCCACAGACCCTGGGTGTGTGTGCAGGGCCCTGGCCTTGGTCTTGGGGAGAGCTGTGTAGGTTAGCGGGGATCCAGGCTTCTGGAATTTGGGCCTTCCCTCTTTGTTGAGCCTTCTCAGGACAGACAGCCCCACCAGAAGCAAGAACCTGGGGCAAGAGACCACAGAAGTGCTGTTCTAAGGCCCTGGTGGGGAGCACCTTGTTGCTCAAAGGTCTGAGGGGATGGACCCAGACAAGACTTCTTGGGGTCTTCACAGAGGGGGAGGCAAGGTTAGAATCAAGGGGTTTGGAATCCAGCAGCCATATTTGTTAGCCTTACCCAACCTGCATTTCCGTCTGTAAATAACTGTCCCAACCTTCCCAGTGTTTTAGTAAAGGGTTTAGCATGGCACCCGGTGCCCAAGAAGCCTGCATGATTTCAGCACTGCTTCCCAAAGTAGCTTCTCAAAGGCCTCGGAGGGCAGCCTGGTAGCACCAGGGTCAAGGCTGGGCTCCTGCAGTGCGGGCTGACCCAGGGTGTCCTCCCCACTCAACCACCAGCTGGAATGTTCACAACTGCACTTTAGATCAGGCCCCTCCCCAGCTTAGCGAGCCCTGAACTCCCTTGGGATAGAAATCAGATCCCACCCGGACCCACCATGCCCCCTGGAGCCTTGCACCATCTCTTCTCAGGGTTGGGACTCTAGAGCCTTCCTCCCAGCGTGCTCTTCCCTCAGCCTCCCTCTAGGACCACCCCATCTCCGTCCCTGCCATCCTGCCCACCTCCCGCCAGACTTCCTCCCAATCCTGGCAGAGGCTCTTATACCTGCACACACTTGTTCTCAGTTCCCATGACCAGAGTTTGTAAATACACACTTAATTCTTAGCCGTTGTTTTCTTCGGCCAGCGGCTTCTTTAGGCTATCAACTTCATAGGGCAGGGGCCATGGGCTGCTGTTTTCACCCTTATGTCTTTACCATGCATGATCCTCCTTAAATACTGGCTGAATCAAGTATTATTGAATAAATGAGAGGGCTGGAGGCCAGACCCTCCTGGATCGCCTTCCTTCCCCACCACCAGCTCCAGGTCACTTACTCTCTTTTCATAGAGAGCAGAAATCTCAGAATAGTTGGACGAGGACCCAGAAATAAATCCCATTACCATGAAGACCCAAAGCAAGGAAGCCTGTGCTTTGGGGCTAGAGAGACCACGGTCCTCTCTAGCTGGTTACGTGCTGAGTAACTTTGGGTGAGTAACTAGTCTCTAGTCTTGGGCCATCCGGGGAGCTAGGGGCAGGGCCTGGGCTGACTCTACAGGGAAAGCAGACTGTTGTCTCTGAGGTTGCCAGTTCTGACATCCCCGGGACCCAGGGTACCCTCCCACAGACCCTTCAACCTGGCCGGGCTCTGGGGCAGCAACCAGAAACCCTCTCCGTCTAACCAGCTTGGGCGGTTGGCATCATGGCCCCCATGGGGGATGGCTGAGGGGCCACCCTGGCCCTAACACCAACTGTCTTGAAGGCACCTATCCCCAGAACAAGTGCCAGGGGGCAGAAAGAGTTCAGAGCCCAAGACATCGGGAGTGGGAGGTGGGCAGGAGGGGGTGGTAGTGAACCCACTCCACAGCCTCCACCCATCCCTGCAATGTCCTTAAAAGGACCTGGCAGGTCTAGGGGCCATCTGCCCATCGGGGCACTGACCACACCTCAGCATGGTGCCCACTCCTCTCCTCCACCTGACCAGATCCCCTGGGAGGGCAGGGCCCCTAGTGCCTTCATCTCTGCTTACTCTGTGCCAGGCATGGTGCTCAGAGCTTTACCTGTACTGTCTCAACTATTCCTCATGACAACCCTATTCAGTAAGCACCAAAATCATCCTCATTTTACCCAGGAGGAAACTGAGGCTGGGGAAATTTGAGTAGCCTGTCCAAGGTCACACACTAAGCCGCAAAGCAGGGATTTGATCAGGTCTGTCTGCAAAGCCACTTTGCCACAGACAGTGGACGCTCATTACCCATCTGTTGAATGAGTGTTGAACGAAGGAGTCTTCTGTGTACATATGCGGATGGGGCCAGGCCTCCTGACCTCCAGCCTGGCTCTGTCCCTTGCACTGCATGGCCTCTGAAATCTTTTAGTGTCTTGCCTCTTCATGAAAGTGCGGCCTAGGACAGGTCACCCTTCCTCTCCGAGCCTCAGTTTCCCCATCTGTAAAATGGGGAGAGGGTAAGAGGTAGATTCCTCCGACATCTGTTTCTGGAAATCACCCCCTCCTAGCCTCACCCCCACTTCTTCAGTTCTTTCTGTACAGCTCCTCTCCATCCCGTCACCCTCGGCTCCTACCTGCAGACCATGACTCTGGCCAGTGGGCACACCCACAGCTTTGAGAAACCCCTGGCAAGGCTGGTTCCCCCAAGTGGCCCCTCTGCCCCATTGCTCATTTGATACTGAGGGCTGCCTGGTTTCAGGCACTGAGACAAGCGTGGGGACCGGGCTGCAGGAGACAGGGGACAGCTTTCTGGGGGTCCCTTGTGGGGAAGGGCCAGAACTGGGATGGGGTGAGGAAGGGACTTGAGGCTCCTGCAGGGGAGATGCAGCGGGATCTATGGGGGAGGTGACAGAGTGGACAGGGGACAGGAAATTTCTGGACCCGAGGAAGGGCATGTCTTAGACACTAGGGCGTCCCCCAGAATGCTCTGATCATCCACAAAGGCTTCCAGGTCCCATCCTAGCTGGTGTGAAGAGTTTCATCTCCCCTCCACTTGCCCCCTCATCCAGGCAGGACATCTCCATCCCATTACCGGACACAGGGATCCCCAACCCCATCCTGGCGACCAAGCCCTAAGACCTCCTCCATTCAACTCCTAACAGGGCTAAGTGAAACCGAGCCCAGTAACTGAGCAGTGAGACCCCCTACCGCCTCGCAGTCAGGAGAGCACGGAGCGCCCCGACCCTGCGAACAGATGCCGCCCCACCCCGCGCCTCCCCGCCCGCCACCACTCCCTGCACTTACTCTGAGCAGCGGCGGCAGGAGGCAGAGCAGGCAGAGCAGCGGGTGCGGGGCGTGGAGAAGGCGCGGGGGCCCCGCGGGACCCCCCATGCCCTCAGCGGCTGCGGACCCGAGCGCACCTCAGAGCATAGCTGTCCCGCCCTCCCCCGCCCCAGGCTAGAGCTGTGTGGGCCCCTCCCTCCCCAACGCGCCAGGCGGCCAAGGTATGGCCCTGGGCACGGGAAGGGGGGGTATTCTCCCCCCCCTCTCCACACTCCGCAGTGACACCGCCCCACGGCCCGCCCCCTCCAGGTTATTTATAGCGGTGCTGGGCGGAAGCTTCTGCCCAGGCAGCCGGAGAGACCAGACTGTGCTTCCAGTCTGCAGAGAAGGGGTTAATGCCTTTTACCAGCCTGCCACCTTTGCCAGGGCTGTAGCTGCCCACGCTGGGGAGAGAGGAATTGAGAAAGGGAGGCGAGGGTCTTTGTGGTTTTGGCCAGAGCACAGAGTGGGCTGGGCGGTTCTCATCCCCACCAGGCTTCCCAGCCCTGCCGGCATCTTCTAATTGTCTGGGGAGCTTTTACCACACACCACTGCCCACTGGGACAATCGAAATTTGAACGTGGAGGCCAGATTAAATAATAGTTCTGTGTCAGTGTTCAACTTCTCGATTTTGATTACTGCCCTATCCATAGGTAAGAGAAAATTCTTGTTCTTAGGGAGTAATATTTAGGGCTAAAGGGATACCATATCTCTAACTTATTTTCAAAGGGTTCAGAAATACACACACACATACACATACAAATACACATATAGAGAGAAAGAGAACAATAAAACAAGTGAGGTAAAATGTAAATAATTGGTAAATGTGGGCAAAGAGTATGTGGGTATACTTTGGATCATTCTTCCAACTTTTCTGTAAATTTGAAATAAAATGCTAAAAAAATATATTCAACAGCAAAAACAACAACAAAGGAACAACGACAACAAATGCAGCAATGCCAGACCCCACCCAGAGCTTCTGATGATACAGGCTGGGGCAGGGCCCAAGCATTGATACATTTTAGTAAATTTCACAGGGATCCTGATATCAGGCAGGGCTGAGCAGTGCTGGTCTCAGATGGGGACAGGTCCAGCCTAGGGCTGGGTCAGGGCTCAGGAGGTGAGGATTCTGGGAACCACTGAAGGCTGTGGAGCTGTTCTAACAGGTGGGCCTGGTACACAGCGTTTAAAAGCTTAAGCAGCAATCCCAATGTTATTAGGATCTGAGGGGAAAGCATTTGAGGAATGTGATTAGTGAGGCACTGAGCTTTTCCTGGAGGGTGCAGATGAGGTGGGTACAGCCCAAGTTCAAGAGACTTAGATACTCTGTTTCCTCTGGTCTCTGCCTGGGATACTTTTCTGTCCCTCAGGTCTTCTCCTCCACCTGCTTCCTTCAGGCAGCCCTTCCTGACTGTACCAGCTCCCACATTGGCCTGCCCTGAAATCTCAGGGCCTAAATCTGAGCCCCTGGATTCTCCTCTATGTGGACTGTTCTCTTATGGCCCCTTGGATGAGGCTGGCCTCCACGCAGCTTGGTTGGGAGGCAGGGGAGGCACTTCTTTTTATTTGTTCTTCCCTTTCTCCTCTGTTGCCCAGAGCCTAGCTCCAGTGGTGCAGGGGCATTTATATGGGGAGATCAAAGGAAGAGTTGACCAGATCTCCCCATTCATCTGAAGGTGACAGGGTAGAAACCCCCGAGACAGGATATAGCTTTACTGGACCCAGTCAGATGGGCTTGATCAGAGAGGGCTCCTGGTAGGAGATAACCGCTCAGTCGGACTTTGATTGAAGGGTGGGTAGCCTCAGAGCTAATGAGTCATTATGAGGTTCAACAGTTGTTTTCAGCACGTGTTACTGGAGCATCTCCATCACAATGGGTGCTGTAACACAGAGAGCAGAGGCTCTTGAGGCCAGCCTCATTGCCTGTGAAGAGAGTGCCAGCAGAGGGAAGGGGTGTGGACCCTGTGAGATCTGGGCCTGAATAACTGTGATGGGAGCTGTCGGATAGTACAAGGTGTGGGACAGCTCAGGGAGTCGGGGC
>NW_020174149.1:8214112-8236593 GCF_003031525.2 Neophocaena asiaeorientalis asiaeorientalis
GAGAGGCACTACAGGAGCTCCTTGAATGATTTAAACAGTTGGAGAAGGGAGAGATCTTTCCTTCAGATGGAGGAGTTGGGGAGAACAGGAGCAAGGAGCTGGGCAAGCACAGCTGGCTGGGCTGGATGTCTAGCTGGGGTGGGGACAGTGTAGGGTCAGGCAGTGAAGGACAGGCTGTAAGGAAGCTAGATCTGCTCTAGTTCTACGAGGGTCTACAGAGCAGGCACATGGGTGCTCAGTCTTGATTCCTCCCTGGTAGGACATTCTGTGTGCACTTCCCTGGCTTTCCTTGTGTTTCCAAACGGTGCCCTCCTCCAACCTGGAAAGTTCATAGGAGGGCATCTCTTGGACAACTAGAGCTGCATTTTGCACCAAGGTAGGGATTGATCCCCAGGAACCCAGGGGTTTACATCTTCCAACACCCAATGCTTTGCCATTGACTGGTTAGCGTTCCTTTTCCTGGAGGTGAACCAACTCCAGATGTAATTAACTTGGGGCTCCCAGGCATCTCACTGCTGCGGGTCTTCTTTCCCTTTTCTGTCCTGCTTTGCCCCTCTCTTACCAGTCTCTCCCGGGAGCACCTCCCTTATGAGCGCTGTGTGGGAATTCTCATCTCACCTCTGGGAATCTAAGGGAGCCTAGAAGCTTAGGAGAGTCTGGACTTGGCCCTCCTAAATATAATGGGTTAAAAACAAACAGCAACGACAATAAGAAACATACAAAAACTTTTGAGCCCCTAAACTGTCCTCTGGACAACTTTTCTCTGCTTTCAGAGACTGCTAGCGGCAGAAGAAACCCTGCCGGCAGCTATGATCTGGACAAGGCTAATACAAATTGTCATTTATAAGCTCTCTCTTCCTAAGGGCAGACTGGAGCAGAGGAGCCTTTTTATTTATGAAAATGCCTCTATGGCCCTTTTTGGTTATGAAAGGCAAACTGAGGATGGTCTAGAAGGGAGATGGGTGGTTTGCTTTGTAAAATAAAGCAGTGGAAATTCTGGATTTAGCCTAGTTTGGCATCTAAGTCAGTGAAGGGGTAGAAGGGCTGGGATCTGGGCTGAGGGTTGTCCCAGGGACTTGGAGAGAAAGAGGGGACAAAAAGTCTGCTGGGTCTGAGGAGGGATGGGCTGGAGGGGCTTCCCAGAGGTGTGAATAGTCAGTGAACATTAGCGATGGGGCTGTAATTATTCTCTGCTACCCCCCATCTTCAGAAATAGTCCATCCTACATGACAGCCTGTGTCAGTGGCACTTGGGTGGGTGCCTGTGCGAGGATGGGTGCCTGTGCGTGGATAGAGCTGGAGAGGGGTCAGCAGCTGCAGGAGGGAAGGGTGCTCCACATTGTTTCGTCCTGAATTGTCCTGTCCTTCTGAGCAATGCTCCATCCTCTGCTCTGGTGTTTCTCAACATTTTTTCTTTTTACATTATCATCCCTCCACCCAAAAGGAGCCCTTTTTATATTTTGTTCCTAATTGCCCTCCCCACTATGAAATTTTAATACCATAGACGTATTGTATATCTATGTATGTACTGTGGTTCTTTGGAGGGCCATAAACCCTTATAATATCTAAGATTGTTTTGCCTTCCAAGTACCACTTTTTGCCTCCTTGGGGGCAAGATTCTCCTCCCTCCCTGCCCTCACCCTCCCCAGTGCACATTCTAATTCAGCCACGTGATTGGATTGGCCTATGAAATCAACCAGGCTGGACAAAGGAGAGGGCCTCACCCTACTGAGCACAGTTGGTTGGTACAGGAGTGGATGGCTGACCTGAACTGACTCAATCAGAGTCCTTCCCTGGGATTTTTAAACTTTGCATCGAAGAGAAAGACTATTCCTCTTTTGGAGAAACTGACAGATGCAAAGCACAGCCGTTGACTTGGCTGTTGACTGTTGTCTGGGGAAAGCCAAGCTGAAGGAAAGGGGAGCAGAGAAAAGAGGAGGGGAGAGGGTCCTGGTAGCCTTTGAGGCTCTGATTCCAGTCCAGCCAGAAACCCACTTTGCCTCTGCCCCCAGAAAGGGACGCTCAATAAATCTTCACTGATGCCTGAGCTAGTTTGAAGTGTATCGCTGTTGCTTACCACCCAAGGAATTCTGATCAACACAGAAGGATCAAGAATTGAACAGGAGTAGAATTTAGAGTAAAAGGTGACCAGGAAAGTGGAAGACACCCCATGTCTGGAAACCAGAACTGTTGGGGAGAGCCCGACTTTCCGCAAGTCTAATGGGCTGGAACAGTCAGGTCATTGTGTGTGGTTATGAAAGGAAAGGGTGACTTTGGAGGACTGGGGTTCTTAGGGACACAGGTTGCATGCGTCTCTGAGTGGAAGAGGGACAGGGTTGGATCTGCAATCTAGAATGCTTGCTTGGGCGGCAGGATGTTCTTGCGTTAGAGCCACAAGTCTGAAGTTAAGGAGAAAGCAGAGTGGCTGGTGCAGCAGCCCGGGCAAGAGATAAGATGGCATCTCAGTCCAGAGTCTGAGGGAAAGGCAGGGGCTGCACCACGCAGGGGGCATTGGCCATACTCCCTGTCCCGCCTGGCAGGGCCATCACATGGACCCCATCTCTCATTTGGGACTGAGACTGCTCAGACTCATTGCCACGGCAGATGAGGGGGAATGCCCCCCTTTATGGCCAGATGACATCTTGTCCCCCAGGTTTATGATGCTATCTCCTTATTTTAGCTGTGGTCACACCCATGTAGCCCCAGACTGCTAAGTATGCTTTTGCGATGCAATTTCAGAACACAATTTTATAGCATTGCTGAAAGAATAGGCATTGATTTTGCTCATTTTGGTTTTTTCTGTTGGTTCTGTGGGATATTTCTCTGATCTCTCTTTCTCTCTCTCTCTCTCTCTCTCTTTTTTCTTTTTCCTCCCAAATTCTGGTTCAGGGTAGTCAGATCCAAGTATGAGTTATGATCAGCTCTGTTGTCACTTGTCTCCAAAGAAAAACAAGTCATCATGTTTGATTAATAGGGATTAAGTCAGCTCTGGCACAGTTTTTACCTGCTCATCAAGGAGCCCTGAACTTTGTGCCTGGAGAACAGCTGTGGGGCTTGTATTTTCCCGAACAGTTCGGGCTCCGGTGCTGAGTGGCACTTGGGGCCTGGCTCCCGGTTGTCGTGTCTGTGGTTTCACAGCTGCCCCCTGTCTCCTGTGTAGGCTCCTCCCAGGGGCAGGTGCCATGGGCTGAGCTGGGCAGAAACCCACAGGGGGCATCCCAAGGGTGGTGCTGGTCGGGCTGCCTCTGTCCCCTGGGAAGGGATCTGGTCTACGGTGTCTGTCCTGCTCCAGTGCCTCCTGGATGACACATCTCTCTCTACCTTTTCTCCTCAGTTGCTGTACCTGTCAAGTGAAATAATAACACCTACCATGGAGGGTCATTGTGAGGACTGGAGGAGAATACCACTTCCTGGAAATGCAAGGGAATATTAATCATTGGCACTCTGTTTCTTCCCATTCAAAGTCAACAAACATTGAGGGCTCGTTATGTACCAGATCCTGTGCGTGGCGTGACTGTGGGTGCCTAGCACGGAGTAGGTTCCTAACAAATGTTTGTCGAATGGACAAAGGAGTGGGGATGACCACGGGAGGCTTGGAGTAAGAGGCTTGGACAGAGGGATTTGAGAAGGCCCTGACACAAGGGGCAGACTCTGAATGTTTCCACCAAGTCTCCGCAGAGAGCATCGGAGCTGGAAGGAACCTTAACAGTCACTCAGTCCCCATCCCCACTTTACAGGTGACAGCAGGCCCAGTGAGGGCCCTGCAGGAAGGCTGACCCTCGGAAGGCTGCCCCTTGACTGTACCACCGGTCCGTCCCCTCCCTGCCTCTGCCTGCAGAGTGAGATGAGCCCACATCACGGGTCCCTTCCTCTTCTCCTGGGCCAGGCTGCTTCTGCTGCGGGGTAACTTGTGGGTCGGTCCCCCAGAGGGCAGGAGCCCGAGACATAGCTTAATAAAAGGTGGGTGGTCTATGAGGTTGATGGGGCCTGGATTCAGCCCTTTGCTGCCAAAAGTCAGGCCCAGCGGCTGGGCAGCTTGGGAATATCTGACTGAACTTGCCCCAAGCCTGCATTGGGAGGAAGGGTCCAGTCCTTCTGTGTGACTTACCAGCTGTCTGCCCTTGGCCAAAAGCTTCACCCTCTGAGCCTCCGGCTTCTCATCTGTCAAGTGAGGATAAGGCTGTCTCTGTGGTTGGGGTGCCTTACATTACCCCCAGGTCACGGAGGAATCTGGAGACGTTCAGATTCCCAGGGGGCTGGTCTCCCTGTCGGGGTCCCTGGTCTCTGGCCACTCTTCACACTGGGGGTTGATGGCCTTCCGGGCAGACGCTCTGATAACTTCCTGGCCCAGTGGGGGGTGGCAGCTCTGCTTTGCTCCCTCGGCCAGAGCCAGCCGATCAGTGATGTGGGGTAAAATCCACTTCCTTCCACCCTGATCTCCTTTCGCCACCGTCCTCAGCTGTGCCTGGACAAGGCCCTGAAAGCGACAGATTAGGGGACGTGGAGGTTATGACCGCTAAAGACTTGCACCTGCTAATTCACCCCCTTTCACCTTCCCAAGATATACAGAAAATCGTCAGCAGTGCCAAAGGCTAGACGTAAGCCAGAAACAAGGAGACATTTAATCCAAGCTCTAAGAAAGTCCTGAAACAGGACGCTGGGCCCTGCTTTGCTGCCAATACGCCTGTGTCCCAACTGTGGGAGGGCTGCTCTCCCCTCGGCCTCTCCCACCCATAGCGCTTTCCATGTGACAACAGCTGTCCTTTGAGATTTAGCTCAAGTTGCTGTAAGCACATGATCCCGCATCCCAGGGGAGGTTCAGTGACCTCTCCGGGCGGTCATGGATTCCAGGGAGCTCATGTTCTCATGGTCATCTCTGGTCAGAGTCCCAGCTTTTGCTGGCCTCTTGTCCTGCCCTTGTCTCTTCTGTCTGGCTTGCACAGCCCCACACACGCATTTCCCCTGAGCCCCTGACCACAGAGCAGGGTGTGGCTATCCCTGCTATGTGGGAGCTCGGCACTGAGGTCCTTCTTCCTCCGCTGAGCCAAGACCCTTCTGCTCCTGCTGGCTGTGCGTGGATCTGCCGCCTTGAACCTCACCCCTGCCAGGCGCCAGCCCCACTAGCCCCTGCCTGGGGACAGAGGCTATGCAGGGCCCAGCGAATTGTCTGCTGGGTAATGGGGAGGGAGAACAGTCCTCGTTAGAGGCCCCACAGCAGGGTGCTTCTGGGTGTGTGTAGTGGGACAGCATCTGCTGTGGATGAGTTTGCCCACAGGCCACCACAGAGGTGGGTTCGAGACCGTTCAAATGATCGCCAGAGTGGCGCATTCAGACCACTCTTTCCCTCCAGCCTCGGGCCTGCTGTGACCCCCCTCACGGGTCTCAGAGCTGCCCTGCCATTTGGCTTTGCCTGTGTTCGTCGCAGGTTTCTAGACAAACGGAAGCAGCAGGCTATATATACATAAAAAGAGATTCATTTTAAGGAACCGGCTCATGCAGGTGTGGGAGGGCGGCAAGGCTGGAGTCCATAGGTGAGCTGGCAGTCGGAAATTCAGGTGAGAGTTTGTATTGCAGCCTTGAGTCTGAAATCTGGAAATTCAGGCGGGGTCTCCACGTGGGAGTCCTGAGGCCGTATTCCTTCATCTTTGGGGAAACGTCAACTTCACCTGATTGGACGAGGGCCACGCACACTAGGAAGGTAATCTGCTTTACTCAAAGCCTACTGGTTTAAATGATTTAAAATCTAAAAAAACACCTTCATAGCAACATCTCAATGGGATGGGTGTTTGAGCAAGCAACCGGGTACCATAGCTTAGCCAAGTTGACACATACCATTAACCATGGCACAGACCTATACCTGTCTATTTTGTGGGCCTGGATGCCTGAACCCCAAGTGTGGGCTTGATTTTGAGTTTTTCTGGGAGTCTCCTAGCTCACACGTAAACACCCAATGCTACTAGTTGGGCTAAAAGGAGGGGTGCCCAACTCCTTCTAGCGGGTATCACAGAAGCTTGGGCATCTGATATGTCTGTATGAGAGGACAGAACCATTTGTTAGACACAGATAACTCTGGGTCACAGACAACTCACAGCTAATCACAGGTCAATGATTTCTTACTTTTTCCTTTGTGCTTTTCGGTATTTTCCAAAAGTGTACAAGGGTATGTATTCCTTTTTAATATTAAGAAAAGATGCATTTTAAAATGTAGGAATTAGTTATGGCTTGTTCTGGGGGTTAAGAAGGGATTTCCCTCAGCCCTGCAGGTTGGGTGGGTGAGTCTGGGCATTTAAGGAAGGCTGCTGTGGAGGAGACCACAGGGATCCTGACCCCTAGGCCTGAGCCTACCCCATTGCACTGAACAGGCTCATAGTTTGCGGATCTAGTTGAAGACTTGGGGACCGAAGGCTGCAGGGAGAGTGAGGACCCTGGGTTAATTCAGGGCCTGGAGTCTGGGGTACGTTGTTGCCCCCCACATAGAAGCTCCTAGGGAGTGGTGAGTGGGGATACTGTGAGAGCTGCTTTTGGGTCAGGTGGGGACAAAATGCAGGAATCAAACCCCAGCCAGGATTTGTAGTCTTGGCAGGAGTCAGAGAAGAGGTCAGCCCCTCTAGGACTGCTGGAGGCCATGCTCTGTAGACAGCTTGCAGGTGAGCTGTGACCAGCGTTTCACCCCAGATTGTCTTCTCAGCAAGCTTGACCCCTGTGGTCACTTGGTACGACTTAGTCCTTCCCCGATCACTTCTGTGGGCCCAGCCCTGTGTCAGCCTTCCTCAGGGAGGATGGGAAGAGGTGACCCAGGCTGATCCAGGGGGATGAGTCAGGGGTGCGAAGAGAAGCAGAGGAAAAATCCAGCCCCCATTCTCGGTAGGCTGACTCCTCCACAATCAAGGAACAGCCCAGTCTGGGGTAGAGGAGGCTGCGAGCATGTTGAGGAGGGGTGGAGGCCATGGGCGCTGGAACAGCCTGGGAAGGAGAGGAGATGGGATACACTTAGATGGTGGAGGGAAGGAAAAGAAAGTCATTCCTGTTGCGTTGTGTTCAGGGAAGGTCATCACTATTCTTATAAGGAAGCATATTTCATGAGGAAGTGAAATCCCACAATGGAACCCTTGACTTCTGTGTTTCCAAATAGTGGGCTTTGTGAGTTACCAAGACTTATAATAATAACAGCTGATGCATACGTATTTTGAACATAACGTAAATACCACCAAAGGTGGTCCCAAATATTGATTCGAATCCATTTACATATAGAGTATGGACTTAGAGAAGCCTCACAGAACCTTACTGTTGTCTGTGCTTTAGGGATGAAGAAACTGAAGCACAGAGAGATTAATTAACGGGCCTGCAATCACAGAGCCAATAAGTGGTGGCCCTGGGAGTCGAACCCAAGCCATGTGGGTCAGGAGGCCATGCTCTTAGCCACCACGCTAAGGTGTCTTTCTTCAGGAAGGCCCACCTAAGGTCTACAGGTTTTTAGAAATACCTCTCCTGTTTTCCCGGGGTTTCCTGTGAAGTGAGAACCTCAGCTCTCCCTGTACACAGCCCTCCCACTGAATTTCAGAGCCCACCTGGGCATCAACCATCTGGCCCCCTGGCTGGTCTTACCAGGATTCTTTTTGTAAAGGGAAATTGGAATTTCACTAGAAAGCTTTCTCCTTCCTTAAGGATAGTACTCTCAAACTGAGCACTGGAGCCATTGATTCGTTGATAATAGGAGGTATTTGTGCTGAGAGCTGCATCTCCTGGCACAACCTGCTAATGTTCTCTTTGATATATGGAATATTGACAAAGGAAAGTCAACTTGTCCTGCATTTCCCTTGGCTGCTTGGGAAGAAGGAGAAATTGGTTTTTGAACATAACGTAAATACCATCACAGGTGGCCCCAAATATTGATTCTGTGCAGGGTCTTATATGCGCATAGTAGGGGCTCAGTGGACATTGATTAAAGCCAGACTGCCTCCTGCATTCCACTTGTGTGACCGTGGGTGAGTTACTTCAGTTCTCTGGGTCACAATTCCCTTTGTAAAGTGGAGCTCAGAACAGTACCTGTTATAGTTCCTACCTCCTCTGATGGCTTTGAAGACGACCTTGGTTAACCAAGGTAGAGAGGTGACTTCAGTGCCTGGACTGCGGTACACTCTCAATGGGTCTAGCTGCTGCGACAGGCTTTACGTGGGACAGTGAGTGGAAAATGTGGTCAGGATGGAGGAAGTCCCCCTGGTGATCCAGACCAGAAGTGACATTGATCTTTTACAAAGGTTTGTGTTATGATGAAAGTCTAGTGATAATTGGCAAATTAATATACAAAAATAGAGAGCTTTGCAGGGGACTTTAGAGAACATCTAGTTGAACAGCTAGTTTGACTTCCCTCCTTGTAGATGTGGAAACTGAGGCCCAGTGAGCGGAGGGGTGTGCTCAGGCACTCGCAGTGGGTCCCTGTCAAAGATGGGACTTATGTTCCTCTGCATGGGAGGCTGTACTGCTTCTCCAGATTCACTTGTCTGTCCATGACCGTGAACTGATCAGAGGTTCGAATGTCAGAGAATCAACAGATTGCCTTTGGGAAAAGGCAAACACAAGTTAGCAAGTTCAGCACTGTGGTAGTGCCAGGATTCACCTAGGGAGGGACAGCAGTCATCGGTTTAATAAGACCTATTAACTCATGTGACTAGTTAACCAGGGAATTCTTTCCCAGAGGATCTCACCATGATTTCTGTCCTGGCCATTGACGTCTGAACCTATGGGGCGATATGCATTTTCTAGATAATTGGAAACACAGTGCTGACATTGCAGGGTCCAGAGAGGCCTTTCTGTTCAGTTCATAGGGAGGGAAAATGACACCCAGAGAAATCTTATTTGTCTCTTAGCTAGTTGGTGATAGATTGAAAACCAGAACCCAGAATCACTGACCTGCCAACCAGGAATCCGACTGCAAGAAAACCGTGCTTCTCAGCAAGCCTCCTCTTACTGGTTTTCCCAGTAGCAGTGCTTTAAGAAGTATTTCAGAACATCCCCCAACTCTGGCCCTTATTAAAGACGGAGTCTGTAGACATAGGAAAGAGGATTTAATGCTCGTCCAGATTTGAGAATTGTAGACGCACAGTGAGGGAGGGAGATGATTCTCCAGAGGAAGGTAGAGTTAGGTTCTTGGTCATCTTTGGCTGTGACTGGCCCTGAGAGTTAGTTAGAGGGTCCATCCTAGGGCTGCTCAAAGTGGTGGGGGCTATCCGTGGATGCTGTCAGTTTGTAAACTTTTGGCTATTGGCCTGCAGTGAATATAGAAATTGAGAGTAAGTGTGTGGAAACTTATGGCAGTTAGCAGAGTAGTTTTATGCTTGCTGAATCTAATCATAAAAATGTGAACATATATTTTGTGTATCTTTATGGTTTACTTCATTTTTTCTAGAAGTCTATTTTTATTGTACAGCCTTTGGGGGCACCTCCTCCAGGCTGCTTTCCTTGACCATCCTGGGTCCAGTGATCTCCCCACTCCTGCGCTCTCCCTGAGTCTGAGGCTCATACTCCTGCCCTGGCCCTCTCCTCAGCTTGGTTTCTTCTCACTTGCACCCATGGGTATTCATAAACACTAATTTAAAAAATTATGTTTCATAACATAAGAAACACCCAAATATATTATCATTATTAAAAATAAAAATAAGGGTTTCCCTGGTGGCACAGTGGTTGAGAGTCTGCCTGCCGATACAGGGGACATGGGTTTGTGCCCCGGTCTGGGAAGATCCCACATGCCGCGGAGCGGCTGGGCCCGTGAGCCATGGCCGCTGAGCCTGCACGTCCGGAGCCTGTGCTCCGCAATGGGAGAGGCCACAACAGTGAGAGGACCGCGTACCGCAAAAAAAAAAAATAATAATAATAAAAAAAAATAAAAATAAGAGAGACAGACAGCCCCCTTGGCCCTCTCAGTTCCATCAACCTCCCCAGAGAACACGTTTTATCAGTTTCCTGAGTTCATTTTCACACCTTAAATTTTGCATTTATGCTTGAAATTTTGTACCTCTAGTTCTTCTGAGGGTGTTTACACAAATGTCATACTGCACAGATGCACTTTCACTGAACAATATGTCTTAGAGATCTTTCAGTATCAGCACTTACGTGCTATGTGTCACTTATGTATGTCGTCTGTGTATATCATCTATGCTATGGCATGAATATGGCATAAAATACCATCCATGGTAATGGTGGCCTTGTGTACCAGAGCGGGGTCCAGTGCCCTTGTTAACGGAAGTGTGCTACGTTTCCAGAGTTTCACTGTTATTGACTACATGCAGAGAACACTTTGGCACGTGCCTCTTTGTGTAACATGTGCGAGTATTTCCCTGGGATACAAACTCTGACGTGGGATTGCTGAATTGGAAGATACGGACAATTTGTATTTTAATAGATGCTGTTAAATTGTCCTCCAAATTGCTGGCTTCCCAGCACCTGAGACCCCCCAGTATGTCCTATTCGTGTCTAGAGCAGTTATTATCAGTCTTCATTTTGCCAATCTGATAAACAGAAAGGTGAATCTCATTCTTGCTTTAATTTGCATTTCTCTGATTACTCATGAGGCTAAGCATATTTTCTTATGGTTATTAGCCATTTGTAGAGGAAACGCTCACTGAATGAACTAGGGGCTGAATAAAGATACTGTGAAAGGAGGAGAAGGCTAACTCAGCTTGGGGCCGATTTTGCTCTATGAAGTCCAGGTCACCAGGCTGGTCCAGGTGGGATGCTCACAGGACCTGGCTGGGGTGTCGGGTGAGGATGGCATTTCTGACACTTAGAACAATAGAGTCACACAGTCAAAGACCAGACTGGGGCCTGAACCCGAGGCCTCCTCAGCTCATGGGATTTTCAGGTGGCTTCGCGGAGCCTTCCTGACAGCATGGTGATTTCAGGGAAGTGACGGTTTTACCTGGTCATTGGCTCCCCTCAGGACGCACGAGTGAAAGCTGCCAGGTCTTCTTAATGCTCAGATCTGGAAGCCCCGGAATGTCATTGATGCCTCCTCCACTGGCTAAGTCACAGTCTCAGGGCCAGGGGAGGGGAAATAGATCTCACTAATGTGGAAGAGTGGGACGGGCCTATTGCAAATGAGCATGTGGGTTGAGAGAGATTGTTGTAGCTTTTGGAAACACCATCTACTATACAATTAAAATCCTTTCAAAGAGATTGAGAAAAGAGAGGAGAATTTATAAGGATGTGGAGTGTCTCAGTGAAGCCCAGGCCAGGAAATGCAGCAGAGGGAAGGTTTGGCTTGGGAAAACCCATCGATAACTCAGACTGCATCCCCCTCACTTCCCTGGGGCGCCAAGGCCTCCTGTGCACACCAGTTTTCTCTGCTTTCTGTGTTCACGGGCTCTATGACGCTGCCTCAGGATAGTGCCCTCAGCCCCCAAGTCCTCAGCTTCCCTAGGTTTTTGTGAATCCCAGTTCCAAGCCCCGGAGAGTCCGACTGGTCCTGCTCAGGGCAGCTTTTCTCCCAAATGTGGAAAATGAGGCTCAGAGACGCCAAAGGTGTTGCCTCGCACCAGAGAGCGGCGGGGTCGGGTTCCTAGCCCTTGAGCCTCCATCTGATCCAGAGCCAAGGCTCACTCCAGGCTGTCCCTGAGCGCGGCCCCCCCTCCCCGCCTCCCCCCAAGCCCCTGTCAAGCTCAGACCTCGGGAGCTGACAGCCTTCTCTGGTCCCCGCTTGGAAGGGGCGACATCCTGCCACTCAGGGTGGGTAGGGGGCCACTTAGAGGTGTGATTCATCTAGAGTGAAGGGCTTCAGTCACCCCAGAGGGCTTTCTGCCTTCTCACTCTAGCTGCAGCGTGGGCTGGGACTGCAGAGTTTCCAAGGCGAGGTGCAGAAGGGGGCAGGCAGTAATGCTCACTTCGGAGGCCCCTCGGTGAAGGCAATCCATCTTTCTGGCAGCTCTGATGAGAAGGCTTGTTATATCTCCCTGGGGTGCAGCTGCCTGGCTGGGATGAGACACCCCAGGGCTGCTTCTGACCTCACACCTTCCCCTACAGTCTATCAAAAACCTGGTCTGTGGTCCCACGTCACCTGTACCACTTTCTCGGCCCTACCCAGGGGCTGGTCTGCTCTAGGTTTCCAGACCCTTCTTCTGTGCAGGTCCTTAGCTGATGTCAACCCACAGCCTGGAATATCCCCTTCCCCCATTTCTACCTAAGTGTATCCTCTCCACCCTCCACGGCTTGCAGCAAAGGTCACCTCCTCCACAACGCCTTGGTCAGGTTCTCACGAGAACTGTTTCTACCTCCCTTTGGACATCTCTCTCCTTTCAGCTTGGATCACTGGGATTCTGGACACAGGCAGCAAGGCCTGGAACATCCTCATAACATATCATTTATTCATTCAACTATTTACCGAGTGCCCATTCTGTGCCTGGCACAGTTGTAGCACTGGGGAACAGATGAAGTGAAAGTCACTGCCTCTGCGGACCTGAGATTCTTTTGTGGGAGGCCGGCAACGAAAAAGATGATTGAGTCACATGCGCCGTGAGTCACATGGAGTAGGTGCTATGGGGTGAGATGAAGCAGGGGAGGGAGCGTAGAGTGCCAGGGATGGGACAGGATGGGGTGGGGGTTGCCTTCTAAGGTGGGCACGTCACTCACCAGCTGTGTGAGTTTCAGCCAATTTCTTGATTTCAACCCACCAACTTGTAGTTGCCTTGACTATAAAACCAGAACAATGGCACCTAGCTCAAGTAGAAAGTCACAGATAATGGAAAGTCAGTGCCTGGTGCATAGTAGGTGCTTTCTAACTGAGCTGTTACTACTACCACCATCATCGCCTGCCAACAAGGGCTTGAAAGCAAAGTTTGCCCAAATAATCCTCCCTGGGCGGGTAGTGGGGAACAACTCCATCTGATCAGATTCCAGCTCCCTGAAAGGGGCACAGAGTTCTAGAGGGTTCTGTCGCTTTAAGAGGATGAAAAGGGGGCTAAATCTGCCTCTGCAGCCCCCCAGGTCAGAACACTTAAACTGACTCCCTTTCATGATTTCAGGCAGTCCTCAGCGTGTCCCTGCCACTCTACCTGGGAGTTCAGTTTCTAGGAAGAGTTGATTAATTGGGTGTCAGTAATTGGTTTTGGCTGCTGGATAGGGGAGGTCACAGATTCTGGGGGGTGGAGCGCTCTGCAAGCGGGATGCACATAGCAAGGTGGCTGGAGCCCTCAGCTGGGAGGGAGGCGTGGGTCCTCTTTCCTGTGTGTGTGTGTGTGTGTGTGTGTGTGTGTGTGTGTGTGAGAGAGAGAGAGAGTGAGAGAGAGTTCCCACTTCTCCTCCCTGGGCCTCTGCCAGGACAAAATGGGGTGTTTCAGCAAGGTGGGCCATCATGTGGACAGCCTGCAGGTGAGGTGGGACACATCCTCCTGGTAGGCAGAACTTGGCCTTCTAGGCTCCAAGAGTCCCCCTGGCTTCCTCCACCTACAAGGCCTCTTGACCATGGGGTGGCCAGCAATTGGGCCAGAGCCACTGCCATTGGCAGGCCTGGGGCCCAGACCTTTGGGTCCTGCTCTGAGGTGGGGACCCGGACCCCATGGCCTCTCTCAGGCCCACCTGGTGCCAGGACTCGAGTTAATACTCACCAAAAGAGCCCCTTCTCCCTGAGGAGGATTGCTGCCGAGGGGGGATACATTTAGGACTCCAGATGGTTTCTCAACCACGCAGAAGCAGGGCTCAGCCTGGAGTCTGTTGATATTTTTGGGTTACGTAATGTAATTCTACCTTGAATTTGCATAGCCCTTTTTCTTTTCTTTTTGAAGCGCTGTCCCATCAACCCATTCAATGCCGGCACCTCTTCGCACAGTATATCAGCCAAAGCCTTCTTCCCGCTCTCCAGATGGTCAGCGACGGCCCCTCAGCAGGTCAGAGGAGCCTGGGCCGCACTGAGCCGTCTCTACAGACAGCCCCACCCCGATAGAAAAACAACTCAGTGTGGGTGAGGCCTAGTTATCCCCATACCGCCCTCACCGCATGGTGTGGACAGCGCTCTGGGCCCAGAGAGCGTCAGCGCAGGGCAGAGGGGTAACCGGAAGTGGGATCCGGCTGCTCGCCGCTCAAAAGCCAATAAAGAGGCCAGGTTGGTGGAAAGAAAAGTTTGCTTCATTTTGTATGCGGGCAACCGGGGTCGGAGGGTGGGTGGAGGGCGGACGCCTGTCCAAAGGTCAACTACCCCCCCGTGAAAATCAGGGGGCAAGAGCTTTTATAGACGGAGGGAGGGGGCTACATGCAGAAACAGCACAGTCAGCTCTGACAGGCATCTTGAAGTTGGTCATCGGTGGTCTGACCAGCGTCATCCTGACTGTTTTAGGTATAGTTAGTCTTCGGTTCCAGGGTCGGTGTGTTCCTGTTTCCCTGAGGCCAATTCTTGGAATTGTGGCAGCTTATGTCGTGGCTACAGCCTGGTCATCATGTCGTTAACTTCTTCCACCCGGTGGAGGTTTCAGTATCTATAAGACAGCTCACAGGAGTTGGCTCAGAATATTATCTACAGCCCTTGAGGAGGAATTAAACGTCCTTGACTGTGCTTAATGACTGAACTATTATTATTTGGTCTTCTTTGACTGTTTTCCTTTGTTTCTGCATTTTCTCACTTCTCCGATTAAACTTATTCTTTGGCTAAAGTTTTTCCACAGGCAAAAGGCAGGCAGAGGACATGGGGCGGGGGCAAGGGCCATAGGGTCCTGCTCCGCTTCAGAGGGATTCTGCAGCCGGAAGCCAGGACGCCCACCAGGGCTGCAGCCGGAAGCCAGGACGCCCACCAGGGCTGCAGCCGGAGCAGCACAAGCAGAACCGCTTCTGGTGCTCAGGCATCTTCAGGGGACCCGCCAGCTCACACACAGACTGAGCGCTGCAGTCATGCACATGCTGGATTCGGTTTTAATTTATTTGCAGGTGAATCTCTCTCCCAAGGCAGGAGGAGGGGAGCACACTCTCTTTTTAATTACTTGGGGCATTATTTACAAAGCCCTCTGAGCTGAGGCCCTGACAGAGGGTAATTCTGATCTCCCTTCTGGACTTTTCTTCCACAATTACTCGCCCAGGCTGAGCCCAGTTGCCCCCCCCCGCCCCACTTCTGCTGCTCCCCTCTCCCCTCTCCTTGCACCCCGCTGCTTCCTGCCTTGATGAACAGAGCTTTGGAGGCACCACTGAGCCCAGTCCTAGGCCCGGGCAGGAGTGGCCCCAGGGCGACAGCCAGTCACCCAGGCAGGGACGCGGCCCCCTCAGCGGGCCTTGAAGCCTAAGTCTGGTCATGTCACTCCTCTGCTCAAGGGTCTGAAATGGCTCTCAACTCACTCGGAGGAAGGGCCTGGGCTTTACAGTGGCCCTCAAGGCTCTCCACACACACGGGTACGTGAACACACACACGCACAGAGGCCCGCACGAACAGCACACCATTCACACACACATCTGCAGGCACATGTCCCCGGTGTGCACACACACAGACCCTTGCACGAACAACACGCACACGGAGGCCTGCACACACACACACATACGCACGCACATACCTGTGTAGCCTGCACCTGGAACTTGCCAGCCGCTCTCCCTTCTCAGGGTCCTTACACCTGCTGTTCCCTCTGCCTGGGAGGCATCTGCCCTGATACCTGTGTGGCTCCCTCCCTCACCTCCTGCTTCAAATGTCACTGAGGCCCTCCCTGGCTGCCCTGCCGTGGACACCACGGTGCCCCACCAGGTCACCTGCCTTTACGTTGGTGCACCGTAGAGATGAGTTGGAGAGGAGAGGCCTCGGATCCTTGGAGGAGACCCCGGGCAACACCTTCCTTCCACTACCTCATGTCAGGGAGGGGTGACACATAACACTCAAGGCCACACAGCTGATGAGAGATCCAGCTGCGCCTGGAATCCAGGCTTTCCAACTCCTGGCTAAAACTCCGGGGCACAGGGTTACCACCCGGCTTCGTACCCTCAGGCTGCTCCCCTCTCCTGGAGTCTCAGTTTTGCCATCCGTGAATTGGGTGGTTGTCTCCATGGCCTTTGAGGGGCCTGCCTTCACTGGGACTCCCCTTTCCTGCCAGCTCTTGGGAAAGATAGACACTGGGCGGGTTCCATCCATGGTGTCCTTCTCCCAACCACTTTGGGATTCCGTCCCACCTTTCTACTCCCCAGCCCACCAGCCCCCAGCACCACAATGCAGGAGCGAGGGGGTCATTTGACTGTCTGAAAGCCAAATGCTGGGCTCTCTTAATGGATTTCAGAAGCTTTCTGCCTTTGCTGCCACAGTAGAAAAGATTTTCTTCTTTGTGGTATTGAAGGAAATACAAGCAGTTATGCCTTTTGAGGTCTAAAATGAGCAAGATAACCCCGGGTGAGAGGCGGGGCGGGTAAATTACTGGCGGCAGAATGGACAGTGGCCATCTTTCTCAGATCCAGAAGTTATCATTACAAAGAGAAATTCATTGTTTTCTTTTCAGCCTAGGGGGTAGGCTACCAACAGCATGAAGTGGATTTCTCCCTGAATTACGGATGTGCACTCCCCCTGTCTGTAGGCATTCAGCCCCCTTCGGGTCTCAGCTGGGCCAGCCTCTCCAGCAGGAGCCACTGCATCTACAAAGTAAGAATTTCCCGGTCATGTTCCCTCTGGGAAAGCCTCTGACCCTCCCTCCACCATGGCCACAGAGAAGCGTGTCACCCTCCTTCGCTCCTGGCCCTCCGCTTGCCAAGGAAGAGGCGTCAGGAGTCCTGACATGCCAGACCCTATTTACTCAGACCCTTCTTGCTTCTCCAGCCTCGTATCCTCTGGTCCGGCACGTACCAGCCACCCAGCCTTCCTGATCTGGGTGCCCCATGCCTGCCCACCTTCCCACTGCCTTTCATCACACCAGTCTCTTTGCAGGATGATCAGCCCTAGACCGGCCCCTCTGCCTGGGGAAACCCCTCTAAGCCCACGCCAGCCCCTGCAGGAGCCCTTGATGACTCTCCCATGCTCCTTCCTTCTTTCCTGGTGCTCACCCTGGCTATGCCCCCTCTCAGGGGCAGCCAGCCACACCCATGTCACACACCCACCCTCAGCCTGAGGACTAAAGGGAAGGCCGCAAGGTACCTCCTCTAGACCAACTTCCCACTGGGTGCTGGGCTGCAGGAGCCCCTCTCCTCCATCCTGCAGGAGCTCTCAGCTTCTACTTGCATAGCCCACAGTGACGGGGAGCTCACTCCCTCCCCCCTACACCCATACACACACTCGCCCACCAGCCTCCTCAGTGGATGAATGTGTGTCCTTCCTTGTGTTAAGGCCGCATCACCCTCCTCCCCAGGGATGACTCCTGCCCCTTGAGCCCTTCCTGCTTCCCCAGACATCCCAGCACCCATGGGGAGCAAGATGGGCAAGACGTTGCCTTCACGGCCATGCCAGGGGTGGGGGGTGGGTCTGAACAAACCTTCACCCCCGTCTTTTGCTCGGACCGCCGATAGTGCAGTATGATCCGGGCTGTCCCGAAGGCCCTTGTGCTGTGCCCCCGACATGGAGCTCAGGACCCACCAGCAGATGAAGATAAACTCAGCATGTCAGGAGAAACCCACCCACTGTCATCCAGGTGTGTGGGGAGGGCAGGGCCTCAGAGCCCAGCCTCACCCAGGTTCCCACTTTCCTCAGAAGAATCCGAAAACCAGACCTGGGTCCTACCACACAGGGCAAATCTGGGAGAGAATTGGGCCAGCCTTGAACATGCCTGTCTTCTAGAGGCTTCCAGAATGCTCAGCTTCTGTGTACCTGTAAGCTGGATTCTAAGACTCAAGTATTCCATGAATATTTGCCACTCCCAGTCTGGATTCCAAGTTCAAGAATTCCCAAGGTGTGCTCGCTTATTCTTTGGTGTTTGTCAAGGTGCTGGGCTCCACTTCCTGTTCTGGTCCTCAGAGAGCTCGATGGCCATTGCAAGGCTGTCGGTGACCAGGGCAGCCACTGAAGCAGGAGCCCAGGGCAGCCTGCACGGTGCTGACCCCCACAGTGACATCCCAATCCAGCCAGTTGCCCATCCCATCCATCCAACCCAGCTGGGCTCTGTCCCCACTCACGCCTCAGCTTCCTCTCCTATCATAGTCTCCTCAAAATGCTACCTCACCTGCACACGCCAGGTGTTTTCCCCTCCTTCCTGATTGTGTCATCCTGGAAAGGTGATGTCCTCCTCATCTTCCTCCTTCAGGGTCAAGCTCTGTGCCTTCAGGGGAGCTCCCTCAGGGCCCACTGACTTCCTTGGTGTTCCCTAAATCCCTACGGACCTCCTTGGGAGCACCCCCGGCTTCGCGTGCTGGAACACACCCTCCAGCCATCTCTGACTCAGCCACTGATTGATCCCTGGCTGCCCAGCAGGGTGGGAGGTTCCTCCTCTGTGCTCACTGGACATGAGTGGAATTAAAAGGGAAGGAGTCCTGACAACAGCCAACACTTCATAGCGCTTACCTTGCACTAGACGAGATGCTGAGTGCTTACTATTATATATGAACTCATTTCATCTCCACTATCACCGCATTTTGTATATGATGAAACAGCATTGGAGAGAGCTTAACTAACTTACCCAGGTTCATAAACCCGAGTGTCGGCATCAGGATTGAAACCCGGGTAGTGATGCCTTTGACCGCCACTCTCTACTGCCCTCTGTGATACAGCGATGGGGAGGACAATTGAGGGCTGTGTCCAGTGACAATTAGCTCAGCGGACAATGGCTAACTGAGAAATGTGCTCATTTGTGCTGATTCCCATGGTAACATGCCATGTTCCAGCCCTGGGTGTACAGTAGTTAAGACCTGTCCCCGACCTGATGGAGCTCACAGACTTGTGGTAAACAAGATGACGGGTCCACAGAGCCTTGCAAAACCATGTGGCACCATGCTGGTGGTGAAGGGGGAAGGAAAGATGCTCTAGGTGGAGCAGATAAACTACCTGGGTTTAGAGCTAAGGGGAGGATCTACCAAGTATGGCCACAGCCAAGGCCAAAGGCATGCAAAGCAGAGTAAACAGCACATGCAAAGATCCTGAGGCAGGGAGGGCTGAGGTTTGGGAACAGTAAGGCCAATGTGGCTGGAGTGTTAGGTCACGTCAGGTGACCCCTAAGGAAGTTTGGACGAATTTTTGTTATCTTCCCATGTGGGGTGTGAGGGGCTGGGGTGGAGGACCCTTCCCTTCCAGAATTCCAGGCTCCTCTGCTGAAGCTTACATTTGCCTTTCCTGGATTTCCTACCATTTTAAGCCCTGATTTGGCCCCAACAGGACAGAACCTGTTCCTTGTAGATGCCAGTAATTATGGTGTAAATTTCTTCTTCCTACACAATCTGTTTCTTCCATGTTGCTTTTTTTTCCTGTTGTTTTGTTCTCTAGTGATTAGGTTCTCCTCACATGTGTGGTGTCCTTAGCTGTCTGCTCATACTTGGAGGGGGGCACTGCAGAGGTTAGAAGCTCTGTACTCATGGTGGGGAGGTGATCTGGCTGAGCTATTTGTTAGGGGACAACCGATGTCGATTTCTTAGGTCAATAGGACACCTTAAGTCATTTTCTCTTGCCCTGGTCAGATTCTCCAGAGAACACCCCCTCCACCCGGCCTCCCTCTAGAGGAAAAAACACCTAGCAGCAGGCATTCTGGAAGCTGAGTAAGAGGGAAGAAGCCCGGGGCAGGGGATGGCCTTGATATTCAGCCTGTAAGTCTTCATAATCCTTTTATTTTCAGGATGGTGCTTCTCCCATCCACTCGTAGTCCGTGGTCCAGCCGCCCTCTGTTTCGCCCTCTCTGAGAACCCACCTTGGTCCTGTGTGTGTGGGTGAGGAGTGCCAGCTGCACTGGGTTGATGAGCACCTGGCCTTATCCCACACAGTGTTCAATAATCCTCCTGTTGTGCGCCCACAGTCAGCCCACTTGATCTGCCTTTTCCAGAAGCAGCCAGTCCAGTCTCCTAAAGCAAATCATGTTGCATTCCAGCATCTACCACTGCGGGCTTGTGATGCAGCTAAGTTAGGGACCACTCATCAGGCTGACCCCCAGCTTTCAAAATCGTGGTGCTGTCATCTCCTTTCCAGTTTGTCCTTGTGGGTTTATGGTGTTAAATAATGTTTACTGTCATTTTAGTGGGGTTTCAGAACAGATAGAGCTCAAATGTGTGTTTGCTCTGCCACTTTAATTGAAAAATCTGTTTCAGTTATTTTTTGTGTGGTAGCCACTTACCCCCAAAATTAGACACTGAAAATGAGAAGCTTTTTTTTTTTGCGGTACGTGGGCCTCTCACTGTTGTGGCCTCTCCCGTTGCGGAGCATAGGCTCCGGACACGCAGGCCCAGCGGCCATGGCTCACGGGCCCAGCCGCTCCGCGGCATGTGGGATCTTCCCGGACCGGGGCACGAACCCATGTCCCCTGTATCGGCAGGCAGACTCTCAACCACTGTGCCACCAGGGAAGCCCGAGAAGCATTTATTTTTATTTCATTATTCTGTGAGTTGGCTGGGCAGGGCTACTGGGCAGGGCTGGTTTGGCCACTCTTTGCACTCAGCTGGCACCTTGGCTGGGCTGGTGGTCTGTCTGGGAGGCCCTCACTCGTTTGCCTGGCAGTTGGCTCCACATCAGCTGGGGCAGTGGGCACGGCCACCAGGATCCAGAGGCCACCTGGGCTTTCTGACATGCTCCAGGTCACAGGGTTCCTCAGAGCAGCAAGAGAGGAAACAAGCTCCAGTGTAGGAGCACTTTTTAAAAAAAGAGGCTTTATTTGTTAGAGCAGTCTCAGGTTCACAGTGAAATTGAACAGGAAGTACAGAGGGTTCCCACTTTCCCTCTGTCCCTCAACTTCCCCCACTATCAACATCCGCCCCTAGATGGGTACGTTTGTTGCGATCAGTGAATCTATACTGATATCTTATTATCACTCAAATTCCATAGTTTCCATTTGGTTCACTCTTGGGGTACATTCTATGGGTTTTGACAACTGTATGTAAAGACATGTATCCACCATTACAGTACCATACAGAGTAGTTTCACTGCCCTAAAAATCCTCTGTGCTCAGCCTATTAATCCTTCCTTTCCGCCATCCCTGCGAAAGTTGATCCTTTTACTGTTTCCGTAATTTTGCCCCTTCCAGGATGTCATCATGTAATTGAAATCATGGACTATGTAGCCTTTTCCGATGGGCTTCTTTCACTTAGTAATCTGATTTAAGGTTCCTCCATGACTTTCAGGGCTTGAGAGATCATTATTTTTTAGCACCAAATAATATTCCATTATCTGGATGGACCACAGTATATTCATCCATTCACCTATTGAATGACATCTCGGTTGCTTCCGAGTTGGGGCAATTATGAACAAGGCTGGTATCGACATCTGTGTACAACTCTCTTGGGTAAATACCAAGAGCGAGAGATGGAACAAGCCCATGTGCAAGCGCTTTTCAAGCCCCTGCCAGCATCGCTTTTGCTGACGCTGTATTGACCAAAACAAGACACGTGGCCACGCCCAGATTGGGAGTGGGGACATGATGAAGAGGAATAGATGTGACCTCCCAGTGGGAGGGGCAGCCAAATCATTTGCAAAGACAAGTTGCCTACTGGAAAGGGAAGAATCTTGGTCAGTTTTGCAATCTACCCCACCCTGGTGCACGCTTTTGAAATCTCCATGTTCTGCTTCTGCCTGAAGTACAAAGTTGTTGACTTCTGGCCCATTTGAAATGTAAAGAATGGGACAAAGCTGCTGGATTAGATGGTTTTGGCAGCTTTGAAGTTCAGAGGGTGAAGTCCATACTTGTAAGTTTCACACAGTCAACTTCTTTATTTAGCAATACTTGTGCCGCTGGTGCCTGGTACCGTGTGATGGGCACGGGGTGGGGTGGGGGGGTACATCAGGGAAGGAGAGAACGTCCTTTCCGAGGAGGGAAGGGGATAGAGACAGGAAAGAGAATAACATGGGCCATGAAGGAAGAAATGGGTGATGTGGTGGGAATGGAGGGGGTGAGGAGGGAGAATGTGCTCTGTGTGGGGAGGTGGGGACCCCCAACCACTGAGCTGAGACAGGAGGGTGAGGAAAGCCAGAGAGGAGGCTGCTGGGAAGGAGCCCTGCTCCCTCTCCTCTGCCCTTCCTCCCCCTCAGCAGCCTATCTTCATCTCTGCATTTCTAAATCAGGGCTTTTCAGGTTGTGATGCAGGAGAAGCCCCTGGGGATCTTGTTCAAGTGCAGGTCTGCTTCAGCAGGTCGGGGCTGGTATCTGAGATTCTGCATTTCTAACAAGCTCCCTCTGATGCCCATCCTGCAGCCCAGAGTCTGCGGGTGGGGGAGCCCTGACCCTTCTCAGGCTGGGACATCCAGGTTCAGGGAAGGGCTTGGGTGGTGGTGAGGGGAGAGGGAGAGAAAAAGGGGTCACCCCTGGGATCAGGGGGCCCCATGACTGTTCTCTCCTGGGACACTCAGCTGACCCTCCTGGCTTGTCGGGGGGAGTAAGCCCTACGGGGATCTCAGAACTGATGTTTAAGCATCTTTGGGTACCATTT
>NW_020174149.1:8237273-8282273 GCF_003031525.2 Neophocaena asiaeorientalis asiaeorientalis
TTCTTGCCAAAGGTCAGCAAGTGAGTGAACAGAGCCAGGACTGGACACCAGGGCCCCTGACTCTTTCCTTCATGCATTTATCAAACCCCTCCTGTGTGGCAGGCCCTGTGCGCTCCAAGGAGTTCATTGGCTGGTGGAGAAGATAAAAATCAGGCACAAAACGGCAGATAATGGAGGCTGGGACCGGTCAGGAATGCATGGCAGAATTGAAGTGAGGATAATATGGCTGGGTTCAGGCAGCGATGGGGTTGAGAGCAGTTGGGTAGATTTGAAGAGTTGTTTAGGAGGTAACATGAAGAGGCCTGGGTGAGCCAGGGTGACAGCTGATGGTGAGAGAGGAAGGAGGTTGGGATGGGTGAGGGCATGGACGGAAGTGTCCTCGCTGGGGTGGGGACGGGGGAGCAGGAGAGGGATGGGGGATGGGGACTTTGCCTTTGCGCCTGCTGAGTTAGAGGGACTGAGGTCTGGCAAGTGGAGGTGGCTGGACACTGTAGTCGGGAGGGTAGGAGACCAAGTGGGGCTAAAATACAGACAGTTGCTCTGTGGATGAACTTCTAGAAGGAATGAGTGCCTCTTGGATGCTCCCAATGACATATTAGTAGAGGCAGCACAGAGAGATCTGGCTTTGCTGATTCAGAAGGCTTTTGTGAATCAGTCAGTACCCCAGGTCTGAAGGATGTGGTCCATGGGGGGTCATTGCTTTGCTTTGCACTTGGACCACTTTATTGTGTTCCTCAGTCCCCCTCCCCCAGCTAGCATGGGCCCAGCCTGGGGGGACGAGAGGAGGTCCCCCTGTCTGTAGTCTTGTTTCCCAGACTTGGTTCTGGGATCGGCAGAGGCATCACCTGGGGACACGTTAGAAATGCAAATTCTCAGCCCATCTCAGACCTATCAACTCAGAATATGCATTTTATTAGAGCCCCAGGTGGTCCATGAGCAGTGGCCCAGGTGAGTAGTTCTCCATCTGGGTTCCACACTCGAATCCCCAGGAGAGTGTTATGAAATACTGCTGCCTGGGTCCCTCAACCCAGAGCTTTTGATGTAGTTGGTCTGGAGGAGTTCCCAGGCTGCAGGAAGGTTCCAGCTCCCTGGGTGACTTCATGCCTATCCAGGGTGAGAACCCCAGTCCAAGCCCCCAGCCTTCTTTGAGGGACTCGTGCTGGGAATGTTGAAGGGCAGCGCCTTTGTGGAAGCCACTTTGCATCTTTGGTCCTCATGTTAATCCACCCTGTCCCCTCTGCCTCTTAGGAGCTCAGAGGAGGGCAGGTGATGTGGAGGGTTGAGGGGTGTCTTAGCCATGAAGGGCTGGCTGGCAGGCATCTAGTTGTTTGAAACACATGCCGACCTCAACAGCAGCAAATCCTGCTGAGTGAGGAGTCTGGGGGCTCCCTCAGTCCATTCCTTGAGGACTTCCATCTGGAGGAGAAGGCTGTCAAAGCGCAGAGGGAGGAGAGCCCACCAGGCCTGGGTTAAGAGAAAGGGAACCGGGGATGTTTTCTGGCTGGAGTGCTGGGCCTCCTCCCTCTCCCACCTGGAGCTAGGGGCCAGGAAGTTAGGTGTGCCGACTCCAAGGTGTGCCCAGGAACCCTGTTACCCAGGGGGAAAGCAGAAATCAAGATGCATTCCTTAATGCCTTCGTCTTCAAGGTATGGCCTTTGGACCAGAAGCATCAGGATAGTTTGAGGCTTGTTGAGAATGCAGAATCTCAGGCCCTACTGCACTGGCCCTATGGGATCAGAATCCATAGTTGAACAAGCTCCCCAGGTGACTCCCAGCTGACATGCAGTGTCCAGGACCCACGGAGACAGCAAGTCCCGGTATCATGGAGGCTCTTCCTGTCCAATGGTTTCCAGGCTCCTCTGAGGGGTCTGGTTATGGCTCTGGGCTCGGTGAGGGCTGGCAGGACCCAACTGAGCCAAAAAGGGGCCCAAGCATGGAATTTTCTTGCCAAGCAAACCTCTGAAATCTGCTCTCCTTGCACATCTGCCGGCGGCTTTCTGCCCTGCACTGCCCTCTGGTGGTCATGGAGAGCCATTGCCGCCTCACATTGCCCCCTCTCTCCTGTCAGCAGCCCATGTCCCAGCTGACATTGAAAGGAGGACTGTCCTGCTGCTGCCCTCTGCCTTAAGGCTCAGGGACCCCCAAGAACACAATAGAAGCAGTTTGGAAAACACTGGACTTTAGCAGCAGGTTAGCAAATGGAGGCTGCCCTTTTGTCTGGGTGAAGAGTCCTGGCTCAGCCCTTCCCTGTCACTGCTGTGGCCTGGACACCTTGTTGGAAGCCGTTCAGAGCTGGGGCATGGGCTGGAGGAAAGAGAACGAGTTTCTGTAGCGAGGATGCGCAGGTGGCAGTGGCTGGACGTTCAGGGAGCCCTGCGTGGTGGCTGCAGGACACGAGGCAGCAGCCAGATTGTGGAGAGCCTCGTGGGCCGTTACCTGTTGGCACCTTTTCCCGAGGCCCATGGTTCCAACAGGGCAGAGGCTGGACTGCATTTGCTGTGGGAGACTGCTTGATGGAGCATGGACTAATGTAGACACTGGGAGCTGTGAGGGGCCCATGCCATAGGTCAGAGAGCATGAACGGCTTTGTATGAGCCAGGCTTTGGTGGAGAAAGGCCAATGCTCTCCCACATCCCAGAGAGAACAAGTCAGCCCAGAGTCAGGAGCTGGCTTGGATGTGAGCTGGCCGGCTGTGTGGGCAAGGAGTGTCTCGAGAGACACAGGACTTCGTGAAGTTTCTTCTAGGGATGTAACCCAGGTCTTCCCAAAGCTCCAAGAGCTTATTTTCTTGGTCGTATGGATGGAGCAGCCTGACTCCCTGCCCTGCCTGGCCTAGTTCAGCTGACCACTCCCTGGGGCTCCAGCACCTGCCAGGTCCATAGTAGCCTCACTTCACAGGTATTCTGGGGGAGCTGCCTTGGACCTCTGGTTGCCCTCCTAAGCCCAGGGTACTGGGCCCATGGGGTGACCCGAGGAAGAAAGAATGAGGGGCACAGAGTCCATGGGCTGGGTACAGGCCCCTGCCTCCTCCGGGTTCTCCAGGTCTTCCTTTGTACCCTCTCCCGGCAGCTCCACCCCACATCCAGGTCCATCCTAACCTGGCCCGCGGCTCCAGCTCTGGCTCTGCAGTGGACTCACTGAGCCATCAGGAACCAGTCAGCTCTCCTCCCAGATCTTGGTTTTCCCACCCAAGGGGGAATAGGAGTTTGGCCCAGAAATCATCTAGTTCTTGCAGATGCCTTTGGGCTTTGAGAGCCTGAGGTCCTGTTCCTCCAGCAGAAGGGCCAGGCTGCCCAGACCAGACCCACCCTCCAACTTCCAGGGACCAGCCCTGCCAGTCTTTGTCTGAGTGTCTCTCCCTTTTGCACATGATAGGCAGGCTCAAAAGTCCTGGCCAATTAATGCACCCTGGGCAGCCCTCAACCACAACCCTGGGAGTTGGTGGACAAATGCTGCAACTTCCTGGAGTGGGGCGACTCTGAAGCCCCCCGACGGGTGATCTCCAGTTGCCCGCAGTGGTGACGGGCTTGGTGACACACGCTTTATTACCTGCCTGTCTGTCTGCCTTCCCTGCTTTCCTTCCCACGCTCCTATTGGTGCTTCCTGGGATCCTGTCTCAAATCCTTGTCTGCGGGTCTGCTTCCGGGGGGTGGGGGAGGAACAAAATTAAGGCAATATCTAGCTGAGCCACTTTATTTTCCTGATTTTTTGGTGCGGTATGAGCCAGAAAAGGGTGTGGGGGACAGATCCCTGGGCTGGGGGCAGGGAGACCCTGCTTTTCACCTGTGATCTTGGGACATAGTAATAAGAATGAAGGGGTAGAGTTCAGGCTGGTCCTGCATTAGGGGGCTGTGGAGTGAGACTCTAAGAAACGCTGGCCCTGACTTCCCTTCTGGGGCAGGCACTCTCTGCCAGGCTGGCCTCAGGCCCCGGGACTCTTGCGGGCGACCACAAAGCAGATGCCCTCATTGATGCAGTGGGCCTCTGAGTAGCTGACAGGGGAGTACCGGCACCTCAGCACCTGGCAGCCGGCCTCCTGCAAGGCCTTCTCCACCGTCTCCTTCTCCAGGTGGAGCCCAAAGAACTTCTTGGCGCCCACCATGTAGTGCTGGGTGCGCAGGGCTACCGCGGTGACCAGGTGCCCGCCCGGCTTCAGCAGGCTGACCAGTCCTCGCCCGGCCGCCCGGTAGGCGTCCACGTCATGGCAGGCGCACTCCAGGGCCAGCAGGGTCAGCACGCAGTCAACTGGGGGCACCTGGGCGGGTCCCGGTGGGTGGGGCTGGTTCGCGTCCCACTTCAGTAACCCGCGTGACTGTCCTTTGGAGATGGGCCTCCTTCTCCTGCCACTTGCTCCTGTGGGGGAGGGTCATGGAGGTGATGATGACAATTATAACAACATCCCTCCACCCCTCGCCCCCTGTGCAGGGGCTCCCTATGGGCAAGGCCCATGATTTAACCTGTTGAGCAACTCTTTGAGGGAGATCGTATTTCCCCCATTATACAGATGAGGAAACTGAGGCACAGAGAGGTTGAGTGATTTGCTCAAGGCTACACAGCTGGTAGGTGACAGGGGATTTGACATTTGATTCTTCCTTCCTCTTTGTCCACTTCCTCCTTCCTCTCCTTCTATTTATCTTTCTTCTTGATAATTCAATTTTTGATACCTTGCCTTATTAATTTTTCAAGTTGTAAAATATATATAACAAAAACTTGCCATTTAAATCACTTTAAATGTACAATTCAGGGGCATTAATTGCATTCACAATGTGTGCAACTATCACTACTGTCTGCTTCCAAAATTTTTTATCACCCCATACTGAAACTTTGTACCCATTAAGCAACATATCCTCATGCCTCCTCCCTGCAGCCCTTGACCCTTTAAATATGCTCTGTTAAACATGCTCTTTCCCATCGCTGGGCCTTGGCCCTTGCTGTCCCCTCTGCCTGACGCTCTCTTTCCCCAGATCTTCACATCCTTTCTCCTTCACCTCACCCAGGAAGCTGCTCCGAGGGCTCCTCCTTGGAGAGGGCTCCTCTTACCATCTGCTGTGGACAGAATTGTGTCCCCGTCATAATCATATGCTGAAACCCTAACATGAATGTGATGGTATTTGGAGATGGAGCCTTTGGCAGGTAATTAGAGGTAGATGAGATCACGAGGGTGGGGCCTCTCATGGTGGGATTTGTGCCTTTTAAAAGAAGACACACTAGAGAGCTTGCTGACTTTCCTTTTCCTTCTTGTGGGACACAACAAGAAGACGGCTGTCTAACAGCCAGGAAAAGGGCCCTCACCAGACCTGATCTTGAACTTCCAGTCTCCAGAACTGTGAGAAATGAATGTCTTTGTTTAAGCCACTGGGTCTATGGCATTTTTTTTTTCTTTTTTTTTCTATGGCATTTCTATGGCAGCCCGAGGTGATTAAGACACTATTCCACCTAACACAGCACCCCTACCTCTTGTAGGCCTCTACTCAGCTGAAGATTCTTCTCTAGAACACTTGTTTTTCCCTGAATATCTACCTCTATCTAGCTTGGTTGTGTTGTCTTCCCTACTAGAATGTGAGCTCCTTGGGGCTGAGACTTTGTCTGTTCACTGTAATAGTCCCAGTACCCAGAAGCAGGCGTGACCATCAGAATGCTCTCCGTGAATGACGACAGGAATGAGTGAAGCCCAGGCTGGGTTGATGTGGAGACCCTGTGCTTAGAGACCCTCCAGCTCTGTCCCACTTCAGGCTGCCCCTACCTATAACTAGGTCAGAGCCCCACGGCCCAAGGATGGGTCAGGAATTTAAACTCCGATCTTTGTCCTGGCTCTAAGGTGGCCTAGAGGCCACTCTCCATGTCTGGGCCTCAGTTTCCTCAGTTGCAAAATCAGGGCCAGCATCCTGCCTGTGCCCCCTGGGGCTCTGGTAGATGGGTTCCCTCTCTGTGAATTGGATGGGGAAGGTGCCTGGAGGGGTCAGTGCTGTTGGTCTGTGGGATTTTGTAAGAGTGCTTCAGGGGGATTCCTTGAAGCCCATGTCTTCCCATAACAAGTCCCCCTCCAACATTAGGGTTAAGGAGAAGCTGCACCAGAGGAAAGTGAGATCTGTGTGGGCTAGAGCAATCAGGGGAGGCTTCCAGGAGGAGGCGGAGACTGAAGCTGGTTCTGCAGGATGAGTGGGATACAAAGTATGGAGAGCCCAGTAGGGCAACCAAAGCTAAGAGCACAGGCAGCTCTGAGGCTGGAGGCAGGACTGACTCAAAGAGAGGAAGGTGCTCTGGGTCAGAGACCCAGGTCAGGAAGAACCTGTAGGGAAGTGGCAGGTGAAGCAGGGTGGCGGGTTCAGGCTCTGGCCTGCAGGTGATGGGGAGACCTCATCTGAGAGAGATGGTGGCTGTGGGGACCTGTCTCCCTCCAGCTCACACACCTACTGCATGGCTGGGGACCAGTCGTAGGCCCCTGGCTCCTTCTTCAGCCACTTCTTCACCTCCTGGGGGTTCTGCTGCAAGTGGTCTGAGGCGATGATCTTCCGGAAGGCTTCACAGGCCGAGAGCAGCTGGTAGACGGTGGGGCCTGGGCCAGTGTTCCTCAGGACGTCACCTCTCACTCCTGCTGCAGGAGACAGTGTTTTCCAGGTGCGTGGGAGCGGGGGACACCCTACTCCAGGCCCAGCTGTGGTAGATGGAGATTCCAGGCTCTGCCCTGCCCCAGGGCTTGCCAGCAGGGGAGGGTGGCTCACAGGGGACCCGACCCTGCCTTGGGTAGCAGCCAGGCTGTGTGGGGAGTCCAGACCCCCACGCCTGGGGCTCAGGGGGTGATGGCTGGCGGGTGGGGCACAGCCTGGCACACACCACCTCCCCCTGCTGCCCCAAGGGTTGCTACCAGAGGCCTGATAGGACAAGTTCTGCACTTCTGGGCAGGTTTCAGAATGACTTCTTGGTTGGAACTGGTTTATTTCCAACAGTCTTCTGACTCTGGGTTTAAAACAATAGTGAGAGTGACCCCCCATGGCCCACTCTCCCACCTCCTCGTTGCAGAAGACAGAGCTTCTGATAAGGGATAAGACCTGAGCCGGTGGGTTCAAAACTGGCTCAGCCAATCAGGGGAGGCAAGGGGATCTGGTGATGAGTTGAGGGGAAGGATCTTTGCCTCAGAGTAGCACTAAGTGCACTGCTCTCTTCTCCCTGCTTCCTCCCTCCTCCGCTCTCCATTGAAATACACCTGTCTATTTTTCAAGGCTTAGTGCCGGTCCCTCCTCTAGAAAGTCTCCTCAGATGTCTCTGTGAGCCTTAAGCTTTCTTTCCTCTGTATTTTTGTGGACATTGCTTAATATGCCATTCTTGGCACTGATTACATAGTCAGGCAATGTTTGCTGAGTGACTAAGTAACCCCCTAATTGTTCAGTATACTCCCTGCCCAACTGTGCATGGCAGCCCTGCGTTAACTGATCTTGAAGTTTGCTGCTGCCGCTGACTGGCAGTCTGACCTGGGCTGGCCACCCTGCTCTTTCCCACCTCAGCCTCTCCTTGTGTGCACTGAGGAACCTGGGTGATAATCCCTGCTGATCACCCAGCCTGATGCCCAAGAGCAGGGTTTTGTAAACTGAGCTGAGGTTTGGCTTTGTGAATCCATGAACTCTTAATTCTGAGTAGAAGATTAGGAGTGTGACTCTGTGTGTGTGTGTGTGTGTGTGTGTGTGTGTGCGTGCGCGTACACGCCTGTGCACCAGAGCTTTCCTCAGATTTTCAAGGGGATTCATGAACCAAGGCTATAAAGCCCGGCTTTAAGGGAAGACGGGCAGAGATAGTCAGATGCGGGCAGTGTGCTCATGTCTGTTGTCTCAAATCCCCTCCAGCATGAGCTTGTGAGCCCCACAGCTCAGGAGTTACCTTCCCATTTCACAGGGGGAAGAAACTGAGACTGACTGTCATAGACTCAAGCCTGGCTCTTTGGCTTCTAAGGCCAGTGCTTAGGTCCCGCTCAGTGGCCACGCAGCAGAGGTCCTCATGGGTTCACAGGCTGAGCTGCCTTTGCAACATCCTTGGTGAGCAGTGTCCCAGAGGACAGGTCCGCTGCCGTCGGCAGCTCTTCCTGTCAGGTGCAGCCCTGTCTCTCCCTGAGATGGAGACCAGACACTCACCTGAAGAGAAGGTTTCAAAGAGGTTTTTCAGGTTAAATTTCAAGATTTCATCTTCAGCTATGGTGCCTGAATCGAAGGCGTAGTTCGTCTTTAGGTAGTCCTGGGAGTCGAACTTTCTTGTAGTCCTCTCCTGTGTACAGCTTGCCCTCCATTCTAGCTGGGACCTGGCTGTGTTTCCATTGCTGCAATCCTGTTATATCCACTTTCCTCTCCCTGCCTCTTCCCATCAGGAGTTTCATAATCTCCATAGACAGACCCTCCTGCCCAGGGAGGAGCTCAGATTCCACATAGTTGGAGTCAGGCCAGGATGTTAGCTTTTCTGGCTGGAGTTTATCTGTTTGATAATTATCTCAACACAGAAATGCAACAGGGTGGCCAACATGTGCTCCTGGGGGTTCTCAGTATTTGGCTCCTGAGAGGTGATGTTTTGAATGTCCGTACTGCGGGTGAGGGTTAAGGTTGGGAGAGCATGAGGCAGAGGGACAGTGCCACAGAACTAAGAGAGAGACACAGATGGACAAAGACACAGAGAGACCAGCATCTGGAATAGGTCAAGGATGCTTCCCTCTTTGGGATTGGTGGAAAAATGAGACGAAGAAAGGAGAAACCCGTGGGGTGGAAAACAGGATGCAGAGGTGGCTAAAATTTCACTGACTGAGGTCAGTGAGCTTGCTCTTGAAAATAGTTTGTCCTGACCTTGGTTAAATATTTCGTCCTGTCTTCAATCCTGTTTACTCAATTTGCTTAATCAATCCTTTATTTAGCTGAGGGTAAAAGTAAACTTAACCAGGGCCCCTGAAAAGGTGGGGAAGCCTCTGTTTGCACAAACCATTTAAAAACTATTGGCATACATAAACACAACATGTGATGAAATTGCATAGAATTTGCACACACACACACACACACACACGCAAACACTCACACACATATGACTACCAGTAAAACTAGCAAAAGATGAATAAGAGCAGTGGGCTGTATCAGTGACAATATCCTGGTTGTGATATTTACTATGTTTTGAAAGATGCCACGATTATGGAAACTGGGTAAAGCATACGTGGATCTCTCTGTATTATTTCTATAACTGCACGTGAATCTACATGATCTCAAATAAAAGTTTTATATAAAAAAGTGTTGCCAAATCTCTTTCAAAAATTCACCCAAGATCAGATATTTCAGGTAGCAAACTCTAGTGTGTTCTGCAAATGGGCAAATCTGGGGCCCTGGCCTATAATATGTGCCAGGTGTGTCCCCCACCCTCGTTCGCTGCCGTCTTCACAACAATCAGTAGAGAGGATGTTGAGACCCTCCCCCTCCTGTTGGAGATGAGGAGGATGAAGGTGACGGGTCTTTTCCCAAGGGGGTCCTGGCAGCAAGTCTAGGTCTAGGTACAGATTCAAGGCCCATGTCCAAAGCCAAGATAAAGACCAGTTCCAAATCTTATTCTCTCCCCATCATACAACTCAGTCTATCCAGGTCCCTTAGCTGTGCTGCTCAAACTAGGGTTCCTGGGAAGAGCCTGGGGACCCGGCTAAATGCAGATTCTGGCTCCCAGGTGATACTGAGGCTGCTGTGATGTGAGCCACACAGCCCCAAGTCCTACCACCCAGTATCAACATTTATTTTTCAGGTTTTTGAGTTTCAACAGAATAGAAACTCTATTTCATTGTTTTCAGTGCAAATTTCCCCCTCTTCTGATATTACTAGAACCTCTACTTGTGGTATTTCCACTCAGTGAGAAAAGGGTCGATTATATAATAAATGGTGATGGCACACTGCCTGTCCAGTTGGAAGAAAATAAAGTGAGACGTCTCTCCAATTTGTTAAAAAAGTATGTTATATTCAGACTCAAATAACATAAACTCTAGGAGGATTAAAATCATTGGTGACGCTGGGTGTATCACATTTGTCGCAGGGTTTCTTGTTATCAGTGTGCCCCCAGACACGTGAGCCTGCAGTGATTCTGCAGGGCCATAGAGTCACCGTGTGTGCCCCCCATGCCTGCTTGGTTGTCCCAGCACGGGGTCAGCATCCCTTCTCTGTATCACTCTAAAGGAGCTGGTAATGTCGGTTTTTAGTGCTGCCTAGTAAACAGTACACAGAGGTCCAAGTAACTTGACTTAACTGCTCCCCAAGTGGTTGACAGGTAAGAGACTTACAGGTGTTCATTGTTATAAATAATCTTATAATTAATATCCTCGTGCAATAAGCTTTTTCTGTATTTTGGATTCTGGCTTTGGGCTGGATTCCTAGACATAAGATTAATGGATCAATTTTTTTAAACTTTTCGTACAGATAATTTAGGTGAATACTTGCCAAATTATTTTTCTAAGGAAAACAGTGCTTTTGCTGTGTATTGTTTCAGGACAAATATTTAATTTTTCTTTAATAAAATGTGTTAAATTATTTTTCCTTTGGGCTTGTTTCTATCTAAGCTTTGAAAATCCTTCCATGTCCAGAGATCTGATAGCTATCCAATTGTGATAGCTTCTGTGATGGTTTTAAAAAGATATTTAGCCTTTATTTTGGTGTTTGGTATGAGATGAGGCTCTGTGTCCCTGCTTACACCTCACTAGAGAAAAGTCTTGTTTACCCCTGCAAGTTCTGGACTCATTTCTTCACCCCACAGGCTCATGAAAATGTGCTCCTGTGTCTGAAATTAGGGCAGAAGTCTTCTTAAATGGAAATTTTCCTGAGTTATTCAAAAGTCACAGTATAGAAGGATGTTTAAGATGATGCATTCATTTTTTTTTTTTTTTTTTTTTTTTTTTTGCGGTACGCGGGCCTCTCACCGTTGTGGCCTCTCCCGTTGCGGAGCGCAGGCTCCGGACGCGCAGGCTCAGCGGCCATGGCTCACGGGCCCAGCCGCTCCGCTCGAAGCCATAGTAGATGGCCAAGTAGTCCCTGGGCAGGAAGCGCTTCTGGTACCATCGGTCCCCGTGAGGCTGCCTTCCCTGGTGGCCCTGGGTGTGTGCCTCCCATGCAACTGTAGAGCACCCGCGGACACGGTTCCAGAGTCTTGACTCAGTATGTTAAAGACAAGGAAGCTTCTAGACAGTGGAGAATTGGTAAATGTTTCACAACCAGTTCTAAAAACAGAAAAGCACTGATTCGTGATGACTGCAGTTTCCATGGTGTAAATACTCCCACCGTGGTTGATTTCAAGCTCCCAGTGGTTTAACAGTCGGCTCAGAAAATTCCTAAAAATTTAGCAGTTGGCTCTCATGAAACGATACACGTCAGTTTGAGTATACCATTGCCTCCAGACTGGGGCTGGAAGATTTGGCAAATAAAAATATAGGATGCTCAGTTAATTGAATTTCAGAGAAACAAAATACATTTTTTTTTAGGGTAAGTGTGTTCCCAAAATTGCACAGGACATATTTATCTGAAATAAGTCTTATTTGTTCATCTGAAATTCAAATTCAGCTGGGTGTCCTGTATTCTATCTGGCAGCCTTACTCTAGCCCTGAATGGGAAGAAACACAGCCCAGGAATCATGGCTGCTGCTAAACATAAGGTGCCTTTGTGCAAATACATAAGGTGCCTGTGTGATTCGTTAATTCTGTCGGTCTTCTACATTTATTAGTTGACATACAAATGTAAGGACCTTCCTTCCTCTCTCTCTCTCTCTCTCTCTCTTTCTTTCCTAGAGTAAATATGGACTCATGGATTCTTATTTCTGTTCAATGGGTTATGATCTATATTTTTATCATTACTTACTCTGATGCACAGATTTGGCCAGTAGGAGTCCCTTTCCGCTGGCTTGTGTGTTCTTTTGACATGCCCCTGTCATTCTTTGAGCACTTCCTTATTAAGTCCTCCTTGTCTGTCACTCTCAGCTGGACCGGATACTAACCAATACAATCAGGCATGGGAGTAAAAGCACAGGACGGAGGGCTCTAGGCTGCCTTCTTTTGCTCTGGTCCCTGAGACCCATCACACTGCCTGCCAGCACACGAAGTGGTCCTTGAAGCAACCACCCCTGAGCCTGAGTTGACCTGGGGAGGTGCGGATAGCTACCTGCTCCAAACGGCCTCCTTTGGATCAAAGGACTCAGGCAGAGAAACCTGGGAGAAAAGAAATCCTCCAACAACCCGCGAGCACTGCCTTAAAATTGAGAATGGATCCCCCTGTCTTTAGGGAGACTGGAGTGGAAAGGAAAATCCCGGTGACCATCAGCTCAGAAGCATGGCACAGCTCAGGAGAATGTTCAAATAGCCAACCTGGAGCAGGGTGCCCAAGTCAGGCCATCAGAGCAAGAGACCCAGACCTTGCTGTGTACTAAGAGGTCAGAGAAGCAGGGGAAGGGAGAGCAAGAAGCAGAAGATGGAACATTATGAAGAGCAGGAGGCCTCCCCAGGGCAGTTTTCATGTCAGGGCATACACAGAAATGATCATGTGTATTGGGGTAAATGGAGAAGGCCGCTCATGGCTGTACAGCCTGTGGTCTCTGGCCAGATAGGTTTCAGGCGGCTGCCCTGAGGCCCGAGGAGGTCATGATCTGAGCACACCCACACCGAATTTGAAGCGGGTTGTTGTGGAACGCTTCCATGGGGAAGCTCTGGTCTAGCAAACCCTGGAGAGAGGGACCACTGCCTGCAGTTGGGTTTTTACTCATTCCTGGAGGTTTGTACTATTTAGGTTGAAAAGATAAGCTGCTGTAGCAAAAGACACCCCCATCCCCACTTCCAAAAATAAAAACAAATAAATAAATAAACAAAGCCCAAACCAGATGGAAGTTTACTTCTCTTCCTTGTAAGGATCTGAATTCCAGGCCCCCTGGTGACTCTCTGCGCCATGTAGTCATTCAGGGAACCAGACGCCTTCTGTCTTATTTCTGCCACCCCCTAGGGAAGCATGTGCAAACGTAGGTGAGCATCAGAATTACATAGAGGTCTGGTTTAATACAGATTGCTGGCACCACCCTCAGAGCTTTTGATTCAGTAGATCTGATGAAAGGACTGAGAGTTTGCATTTCTAACAAGTTCTCAGGTGGTGCTGGTGTTTTGGGGGCCACAGTTTGAGAATCATTGCCCTAGGGTGTTGTCTTGTGTTTATGGTCACAGCACACACCCATAGGTGCAGCTGTGCTGTGGCTTGCTGGAGAGTGAAGAGTATGGAAAAGGTAGAGCCTAGTCTTAAAGGGCTGCCCCTCTCATTCCCTCTCATTGGTGACCACTTAGTTCCATGGCCACATCCAACTTCAAGAAAAGCTGGGAAATACAGTATGGCTGGGAAGCCACTTGCCCTGCTCCAGATTTATTTTCACGAAAGAAGGAAAGAATGGATTCTGTGGGCAATCAGTGGATTTTGCCACTGTGTTTTGGGGGAATTTTCCACTGATTTACTTGGACCAGAATTTTTATGTACAATGCTTTCTTAGGGGATATTATATTGTGATTTCCACAGGGTGACATCATATTGTTTCAATCAGGAACTACTCACAAGTTGGGACTGACAGCTGTGTCTGAGGGTCTGGGGTCTGCACTTAATGGTGAAAGCATCAGGATGTGGAATAACTGTCAGAGACGGCAGTTTTCCCCAGAGAAGAAGGCATCTTTTTTTATCTGGGCAGTGCTAAGGAGTTTTGCTCAAGAATTTCTCAGGGCCATTTCAGGGTGAGTGTGGAGGTAGTAGGATACATATATATATATATATATATATATATATAGAGAGAGAGAGAGAGAGAGAGAGAGAGAGAGAGAGAGAGAGAGAGAGAGAGACAGAGAGAGAAAGACAGAGAGAGAGAGAAATCTGCAGGGCAGGCTGGCAGTCTGGAGACCCAGGGAAGAATTAATGTTGCAGCTTGAGACAAAGGCAGTCTGGAGACAGAATGCCATCTTCCCTGAGGGGCCTCTGTCTTTTCCTCTTAAGGCCTTTCACGGATTGGATGTGGCCCAACCCATTATGGAGGGTAATATGCTTTACAACTTTAAAGTCGACTGATTTAAACGGTAATCTTAGCTAAAAAAATACCTTCAGAGCATAGACTGCTGTTCAACCAAATATCTGGTTACCATGGCCTAGCCAAATTGGCACATGATATTAACCATCACAGATGTGGAAGAGAATTACACACACTTCTTTTTTTTTTTTTTATAAATTTATTTATTTATTTTTGGTTGTGTTGGGTCTTTGTGGCTGTGCACGGGCCCTCTCCACTTGTGGCGAGCGGGGGCTACTCCCCGCCGTGGTGTGGGGGCTTCTCATTGCGGTGGCCCCCCTGGTTGCAGAGCACGGGCTCCAGGCACGCGGGCCTTCATAGTGGGTCTTGCTGCCTTATTCCCTCCTGGCCTCCCTGTTTCACAAGAGCTTAGGCTCGATGCTGTCTCAGGACCTTTGCCCTTGTTTCTTCTACCTGGAGTGCTCTTTCTCTGAGTATCTGCATGGCTTTTATCCTGTCTTTCTTCCAAGTTTTTGCTGAAATACTACTATCTAAGTAATCGTTATGGTCTAATGTTTGTGTTTCCCCTAGATTCATATATTGAAATCCTAACCGCTAGCATGATGGTATCAGGAGATAGGGCCTTTGGAGGTGCTTAGGTCATGACGGTGAAGCCCTCTTGGAGGGGATTCGTTCCATTACAAAAGAGGCCCCACCAAGCTCCCTCACTCTTTCTGCCATGTGAAGATGCAGTAGGAGGATAGCCATCTATGAACCAGGAAGCAGGCCCTCACCAGACACTGAATCTGTCGGTGCCTTGATCTTGGATTTCCATACTTTCCTTTTGAAATAAATCTAGAAACACGTATGTTGGCTCAAAGTCAATAATATGTAAGTAACAGTATAGGCTTTATGGACTGAATTGTGTCCCTCAAAATCTGTATGTTGAAGTTCTAACCCCTAGTACCTCAGAATGTACGTGTAGTTGGAGACTGGGCCATTAAATAGGTAATTAAGTTAAAATGAGTTATTTAGCGTACACCTAATCCAGTTGACTGGTATCCTTTTAAGAAGAGAAGATTAGGACACAGACATGCAGAGGGAAGACCATGCGAACACACAGGGAGAAGGTGGCCATTTATATGCCAAAGAGAGAGACCTCAGAAGGAACCAACTCTGCTGACACCTTGATCTTGGACATCTAACCTCCAGAACTGTGAGAGAATACATTTCTGTTGTTTAAGCCACCCAGTGTGTGGTACTTTGTACACCAGCACTAGCAAACCAATACACTGGGTGATGTGCGGATGGGGCGGAGATTGTGAAGGTGGTCCCCAAGTGACTGAGTTTGGGGAAGCTGGTACTGGGCAAAGGCATGGGTTTGGCTGGAATCCTAGCCTTGTCAGTTCCTAGTTGTGTGATCTTTAGTACAATCTTAACCTCTCTGAATCTCAATGTCTTGGTTTAAAGAATGGGCCGATAGTAAGCACCTTGCCTGGAGGTTGTAGGATTAAAGATGTGATAATGTGTGTAAATGCCTGGTGCTCAATAACTGGCAGTCTCCTTATGGGAAAGCAGGCACCAAGGGGGCCAGGGATTCATCCTTTAATTTGAGCACCAAGTCAGCAGAGTCCTGGGCCTCCTTATCCCTGCATTGGAGGCCAACCAAGGTGAGTCAGCCTGGGGGAACCCAGGAGACGGCTGAGGTGCTGGGGGTGGATCTCTAGGGGCCACTTCACTGTGGGTGTACTCCTCTAGGAACCAGGAGCCAGGCACTCTCCCCAATTCACACCTTGTGAGATGCGACTCAGATTGGAGCAGCGACTTGTTCTAGGCCACCCAGATGGACAGGGCCAGTGCCAGGAGCCAAGCCCGGAGCCCGCAGCCTGATCCCTAGGATGCACGGGGCTTGTACCTTCTGCGTTCCGCCTCCAGCTCTCAGAGCAAGTTTGAAGATTGCTCCGCCCCTTCCCTTCCGCCTTCCCAGCCCGCGCGCTCCCAGGGAAGGGGCGGAGTTCTCCGGCTCTGATGACACCGTCGCCACGGCAACGCGGCCATACTGGCCCCAACGGACCCGGGATCTGGGGCTGCGGCGCTGCGGCCTCGTGGGCAGACCGGAGCATGGACAGCCTCTTCGTGGAGGAGGTGGCGGCCTCCCTGGTCAGGGAGTTCCTCAGCAGGAAGGTACGTGGCGCCGCCCTCACAGCCCTGGGAAGTTGCTCAATTTGGGGGGTGGCGGGAGGAACAGTGTGGAGGCACCCCTGCAACCTCTGCACCTTCGGGGAGGGAGCCCTTCCCCTGCCCGCTGCCTACCCTAGAGATGCCCGATGTAAGCGCCACTTTCCCGGGCCTGGGGAACTACCTTTCCCAGGAGCCATTTCTGTCACGGTGCACTTCCCGCAAAGCGGGGCAGGACCGCGGCCGTCCTCCCGGGCGTCTCCCTCCAGGGCGCGCGAACCAGGGGCCTGGGCCCTCCCCATTTTCCTAAAGTTCACGAAGCTCTGGGAGCCCAGCAGGCCGGCCTTGCCGCCGGGCTCCATAACCAGTCCCAAGGCTTACATCCCACTAGGAAAGAACTTCCCCCCAAAGGAAATCCAAAGGGCTAAAAAAAATTCTTGCCAGTCAAACCCTTTAGTCCTGTTCATCAGTGGGAAGTTCAATCGTTGAGGTCGTTTTGTTTTTAAGTTCTCCTATTGTCTTGTCCCAGGAGAGTTTTCAGAGAACTCAAAAGTTGGAGAGGGGGCTTCCCTGGTGGCGCAGTGGTTGAGAGTCCGCCTGCCGATGCAGGGACACGGGTTCGCGCCCCGGTCCGGGAGGATCCCACATGCCGCGGAGCGGCTGGGCCCCTGAGCCATGGCCGCTGAGCCTGCGCATCCGGAGCAACGGGAGAGGCCACAGCAGTGAGAGGCCCGTGTACCACAAAACATAAAATTAAAAAAAAAAAATGTTGGGGAGGTCCTTGTCTCCCACTTGCCCTGACAGTGGAGATGAGGGCAGGCTGGGGAAGAGGTCACTGGGGGTCACTGTGTGTGGGTGTGTAGGGAAAGCACCCACTGCCGACCCAGGCTGACCACCTGCTATGTGTTTGGTGTCCTCCTGGTGTCATGTTGGGCGGGGACGACGGGCTCTTGTCTGGCATTAAAAGACACACACAAACAAAATAAACAGTGTTTTGAATGGGGGAAAGGGAAGGGCTTTGGAGGGAGCAGTTCAAATATCTGCTATTAATTAGCTCAAGCTGGAGCACCTTACTCACTGCCTTGATTCCTTATCTGTAAAAGAGGAATAATAAGACCTACCCGTGGCAGATTTATAATGAGGATTAATAGTAGTGTACGGGCGGGTCCCAGCCACTGTATCTGGCTCACAGTTGGCATTCACCATTGTCTCCTCCCCCATCTCTGATGTGCACCTGTTTGGTAAGTGTCTTTCTTTGCTTTTTGAAAATGTATTTTTATTTAAAATGCAATGTGGCCTCACTGTACCTGCTCTGTTTTTATGGCTAATTGACCTGCCATCACCTAGTCCTGGCTACACAGGGGATATCAGTGATACACCCTGTGACGCTGATCACGGCCATCGTTTCTTTTAAGTCTGGGCTACCAAGCAAAACTCTCTGAGAGTTTTCCTCATGCCTATCCTTTCTCGAGTACAAACGAAATCCAGAGACCTCACCTGATATCCAAGGCTCCCCTGTAACTTGGCCTCACCTTACCAGCCCAATCTCACTTCCAGCTTCTCTCACATGCTTTCTTTTCCCTGTTCCACCCATGGCCCATCCCAAGTTCCATTTCCTTCAAGATGTCTCAGGCAACTGCGGCTGAAATAACTGACTCATTTGCCTGTGGCTTGCTCATCGGTGCTCATGTGATGGTTTATACATCTGCCTGTCTCACCCACTAGACAGGTCCACAGAGCTGACACCTGAACTGGGCGGAACCTTGGCAGTCGTCTGATTCACTTGATCTCCTCTCCTTCCTACTTTTCATCGGGGCACACTAAAGCCCCGAGAGGAGAAAGGAGTTGCTCACGGTCATTCGGAAAGTCATGGAGAGCTGGAACTGCAGCTCAGGTCGGCTGCTTTGCTCATCACCTTCTGCTCCAGGGCAGAGACTGTGTACTCCCCTCAGGGCTTGGCACAAGGCAGGTACCAAGCAGTTCTAACCAAGAGCGTGCCCATCGTGGTGCAAGGTACTTTCTAGATGCCTGTTTATTCTCTCAAATCCTCATAACAGTCCTGAAAGAGGTATAATTATTCCCTTTCACGAAAGACTATGATCAGACTGGCAGGCGAAGAAACATGCCCAGGGTGAGCAGGTCAGATCATGTCACTCCTCTGTCCAAAACTCTCCATGCGCTTCCTTTTGCAATTAGAATAAAAGCCCAGGGAAGGCCTCACCAGAGCCTACCAGGCTCCCCATGACGTGGCTGCCGGCTCCCCCTCGAACCTCACCTTCCACTACTCCTCCTCTACCCTCCAGCCTACTTTGTACCTAGCTACACTGGCCTCCTCCAAGCGTGATCCCCCTGCAGGGAGAATCTTGAAGTCTCCTGGCAATGGCAGGGTTCACCAAGGCGACTCTTCTGGTACCCTAGCCTTCCAGGCCTCCCTCCTCTTGTGCCCCAGCCTCCCTCTCCTGCAGGGACCTGTCCCATCTGACCTTTGACACTCCTTCCAGGTGGTCATGCCCTAGGCTTGTTTCCATAATCTCAGTTCCAAGCATCCCATCATCCCTCACTTCCAGCTCACCCCCATCAGCAGCCCGATATAAACTATTCTTCGGCCTCACTCCCATCTCCATTCCACTGTTCCTGCCAACTTTTCACCATTCCTCAGCCCTCTGTGACCTCTCCTCACATCTTACCCGCCCATCATTGTAATCACGCCCTCAACACCATGCTCTAACTCCTTTGCCTGTCTCTCTCCCTTCGTTATACTCCTCTGATGTTAAAAATTCAGCTTGGTCTACTCTGTGCCTGCACTGCAGAGCTGAATGGGGCTGGCGGAAAACACACCACCGTGTGGTGGTTTCATGCCAAATTCATGGCCACTCACCCCTGTGATGCCTCAGGGATGCCCACCCATCTGCTTATACCTCTCCAGCCCATTCACTCTCTCAAATCTTGGCCGACCATTTCACACATCTCTCTCCTCAAGTTCCAAAGCCCCCTCCCGCTCTAATTTCACTGAGAAAATAGAAGCAGCCTTGAGAAAACTCCAGCACGCCCTACCACCACAGTAACTAACCTTCCTGGGCCTGAACTATTCGCCCCACTCTGCCTCCTGTTCTTAGGAATGAATTCTCCATATTCCTGGGTAAGGCCAACCCCTCCCTGTGTGCGTGTCCCCTCTTGTGTGTTCCAGGACACTGGTACAGTTATCATCATCTCTCTGTATCGTATCATACATTTTGCTTTCTCTACTGGGTTAGTCTTATCAACATGTATACGTGCTCCTACCAATTCTATCTTGACCCCCAAGACCCTCCAGCTACTAGTCTTTTTCTCTTTTATAGCAAAACCCATGAAAGGGCTCTGTATGTTCTGCTCTAATTCTTTTCCCTGTTTTCTCAAACCCACTTTAATCAGGCTTTTGTCCCCATCACTCCATGGAAACAACTCTTGTCAAGTTCACCAATGACTTCTGATTTTCAGTCCTTACACTTATTGATCTAACAATTGTGTTTGACTCAGTTGATTATGCCTTTCTTGGAAACTCATTCTCCTTGGCTTCTGGAGATCACCCCCTCCTGGTTTTCCTTCCATACCTTCTCAGGTTCCTGGCAATTCCCCCTGGCTTCCTGAGCTGTGCATGCTGGTGGGCTTAAAAACTGAGCCTCTGGCCCTCTTCTCTTCTCCATTCATTTCCCAGCCACTTCCACCACTGTTGTGGGTTCCAATACCATCGATACGCTGACAGTTTCCAAATGTCTATCTCTATCCAAGACCTCTCCTTGAACTCTTGCATTCTTTCCAACTGCCTGTGTTACATTTCCACTTGGATATCCAATGAACATCTCAACTTAACACGTTCAAAACTCAATTCCTGATTCCTTCACCTCCTGCAGTTTTTCCCATTTCAGTCAGTAGCATCACTAACTGTCTGGTTGCTTGGACCAAAACCTTTGGAACCATTCCTGGCTTTTTTTCCTTTTTGTGCACCCTGCATGCTGTCCATCAGTAAATCTGTAGGCTTTCCCATCAGAGCACTTAAAGAATGTAGCTAGTTATTGCCACTTCTGCTACAACCACCCTGGTCCAAGTTACCTCCATCTTTCATGTGAGTTGTTCAATAGCCTTCTAATCTTAATATGTAATCCCCTATCTCATACAGTCTGTTCTCAACCTAGCAGCCAAGTGATCCTTTGCAAATATAAGTTAGTCCAGGATGCTCCTTTGTTCAAGTCCTCCAGGAGCCTTTCCGTTTTACAAAAGCCGACAAGGCCTTTCCTTAGCAAGCTCTGGGCAACCTCTCTGACCTCATTTCCTGACACTTTTCCCTAGTTACATGGCTCTAGCTGTACTGGCCTCCTTGTAGCTGCCACAGGGCCTTTGCCCTTGTAAAACACTACCCACAAGTGTCTGCACAGTCTGCTCCCTTAGTTCCCTCATGTCTCGACTCTAATGTCACTTAATCATGAAGCTTTTCCTGATCACCTCTTATAAAGTAGCAGCCCTCCCCTGCACCCCCTCCCGGCCCTCTCTGTTTCCTGACTCTGCTGTATTTGTTTTCCCGTAGGGTATTCTATTTGTTGTCTTTTTCCTGATAGTAGGTGAGCTCTATGAGGGCCAGGACTTTGGTCTGTTCACTCCTCTGCCTCTGGCAGATGAACGAGTGGACTAATGGCTTGTTCCTTTCATTTCACAGATGGGGAAACTTGAAGACAGGAGTGAGCACATGGATGATGCTCAATAAATAGCTGGCTATCTAAAATAGTGTCTCCCCTCTCTCTGTTTTCTCTGTCTTCATAATAGAGCATATTAGCAGCTGGTGTACCGTACATTTACCCCTTTGTTTGTGGTTTGCTTCCCTAACAGAATGTCAGTTCCCCGAGGGCAGGACTTGGTCATAATCCATCTGTATCTCCTGCATCTGGAACAGAGCCTGGCACAGAGTAGGTGCACGACAAGTGTTTGTTGAATGAATGATGGGACCGATGACTGGCTGATTTCTGAGGGCATCCTTGTCCACTGCTCCAGTGGTTTTCAAACGCCAGTTTGCACCACAACCCCAGGGAATTTGTTAAGTGTGCCAAGACTTGCTGATCTGGACTGCTGACAAGCATCAAGAGTTACCCAGAAGAGAGGGACCCTCGTTATACAGGTTTCCACATCACTTTGGTGGGAAAGCCATGGTTAAGCCCCCATGAAATGCAGGTGCCTCTTGAGTCCCACCTCTCCTTCCGGCTGACTCTCCTTAATGGACCCAGGCATGTCCCTACCTTTTCCCCAACATTTCTTTCTGTTGCCCACCCCCCCACAAGACTTCTCTTCATTCCTCTTGGTTCAAGGTTGTGTTCGTACGTCTTGTTTCACAAATTCTTCTTGTCCCAATTCATGGCAGGTAGCAGGTTTTGTCTTGTCTTCCCAGCACTGAGAGCCTCTGTAAAATTCTGAATACAAAGCCTAGGGGAGCCACTGAGGCCTGGCTAGCACTGGGGTCTGGATCCATCAGAAGCAAGGGGCTCCCTTAATGCCAGGCTGAGCTGTGTGTGTGAGGCATCTCCTCATCTTCCGCCATTTGGTTATCACTGCGTTCTGGGGAGGTGGGCAGGCCACAGCTGCTGTCATTTTCAAATGAAGAAGCCAGGCCCTTAGGGGGATTAGTGCTTCCCATGGCCGGCCTTCTGGGAGTTCAGGCCCGGATGATGGAAAGCGGCTGTGCTGGGGCACTGCAGACGCTTACCACGTGCTTCCTGTGAGTCTGGGTCCTCGCATCACTGCCTCGCAGCCTGGGATGGTCAGAACTCCCGCTCTGTGAATCCACTGTGTTATGTTGGACAAATCGACCCTGGTGCCCCATCTGAAAGAAGAAGGAAATGAATACTGGCCTTTTGTTTATGCTTTTCCTTTTGTTTATTTTTAATGCTTCATATCCTGTGGCCCCCAATCTAGGCCAAACCCTGGGCTCCAGAGCCAGCCTCGGGCCAGACAGTTGCTACCCGGATTTCACTTTCCTTTTCTATAAAACACGTTGAGAACTTCAGCCTGAGCCCAGCCCACAGGATGGCTGTAAGAGTCGGAATAATAATTGTGAAGATGATATCAAGTGTAAAGCTTATATCAAAATAAATGCTTAAGTCCGTTTTTGGTCCTCCCAGTATCCTGAGTGGAAGGCAGGAGAAGATGGTCATAAAGAACGTCAACAGTCTTGTTTATCCTCTGCGTCAGAGCTCGGGAGGTTTTGATTTAAAATGGTAAAGAGTGATTCGGAGTTCTTCCCTCAGGGCTTAAAGAAGACGTGTGTGACCATGGACCAGGAACGCCCACGCTCTGATCTCAGCATAAACAGCAGAAACCACCTCCGAAAGGCTTTGCATCTTGAAGTTCTCTACAAGGAGAACAAGGTACGTTCTTTTAACGTGCGGTACGGAGTTCTGGAACGGGATGTGGCAACGTCAAAAGCACTCATGAGCCCTGCCGGGTCATCCGAGACCAGTGGCCGGAGGCTTGCCGTACATGCGGTCAGGGAGAAACAGACCAGGCTGAGCGTGGACAAATCCCAACTGTGTGTGGGGGGGGGTTCCCAGCCTGAGTCGGCAGCACCCAACTGGCCTACCGCGCCGCGTGTGCGCAGCTCTGGGGCGCATTTTGAACCCGAGCCTGCAACAGTTATTCCCGGTGCTCCCTCCTCCCCGCCATGAGGCTATTTTTAGTAAGACTGTACTTAAAAATATAGCATTCAGTTATGCTAAAAATTTCCGTTCTCTGCCTGCATATGGTTTTCTTTCTGCAGTTCTGAGTAACACCTTTTTCTTAAGGTCACTGTGACGTTTAATTCAGGCAAATGCAGGGTTTGGGTTCAGCTAACCCGGGTGCGTTGGAGTTGAGGTAGCAAATGGAACAGGCACCTCGGGGTGCTTCCCTGATCCCCCAGCCTCGATGCCCCCACTTTCTGTTACAGGCCTTCAGGGTCCCCCTTATTTTTCCTTTGTTGTGCTTCTTATGTTTATAATAGAATATTTGTGTGGTGGTTTAATTACGATCTGCCTTCCGCACTACCTTGGACGCTGCAGGATGCGTTGTATCCCCATACTTGACATGGGACTGATGACTTAGTAAACAGTCAGTGTGTATTTATGAATGAGTGAGCGAGTGAATGAATATACAGGAACGAAGGAATGAAGCTACCATTCTGAATTAATTGCTCTTTCTGTAAGAAGAGAGAACGTTATAATTTGATTCAAGAATGGGCTCTCCAGCAGATGCCTTGTGGGAGGGCATAGTGTCAGAGGTGGAAAGAACTTCGTGATCGTGTCGTTCAGCATTTATCACAAGTGGCAGCCAGGTGAAGTCCTACCGGAGGCCCGGTAAAGACCTTCATCCTCTGGGTCCTGCAGTGACACTCGGGCCCCTCCATCTCCTGTAGACAGAAGACTGTTGCCTCTGGCTGTCTTTTAAGGCAGGAGAGTAGACTGTACATTTTAGAAAGATTTTCCACAGAGAGTGAGACAGTTAGGCAGGAAATTCAATTAACCGTTGCTGCACAGTGGAATTTTTACATAAATACATCTTTACCTAATTTCCCAGAAGCATCTTTGCCATTCAAGTTACTTTTATTTCTTCACTGTGGTGTAGTCTCCCTAAGGTAACTCTTATCTAAGATACTTAAGATATTTTCATTAGATCTTGATAGGTGCCCGGATAATTTGATTTATACAGTAGTTATTAGCTGTTATACAATGAATTGGAGCTTATATTTTACAGGAAAATATACTCATTAATCTGTCTATGGCATTATAATTTTGATGTTCACTCAACACAAGGCTAGAGTGATTCTGGGAAAGCCCTGCCAGTTTAATGTTAATTCCAGTAACTTGTTTTTCGCTATTAAGTGTGCAGTAGATAAAATGCCTATGTAAAATTGAGGTTTTGAAAAATGGTATCTAGATTCATATAAAGGCTGTATCTATTATGAGCAAAGTGATGTGAAAGGCCACAAAGTACAGCTCAGGTATTCAGGGCCCTAAATCTCTCGTATTGAAAGAAGAACAAGAAGGTCGAAATAATTATTTAACATCCCCCCCACCGCCCCGCAACTCTCTTCCTTGTAAGTTTCATCTAGACTTAGGCAAAATAGCTTTTTGGGTCCCATTCTAAAAAAAATAAAACTGTCCCCTGATTTTGACTGCCTGATAATTCTGTTGAGTTTGATCATAACCCTGTGGGTCTTGGTCCCAGAGTTCTGCTGTGTAGGTCAAGGGAATAGAAAGGGGGAAAGACTGGATACACCCGAGGGTTCCCTCTGTGCCAGGCTCTTTATCAGGCGCTTTACCACTCTGACTGCAAACTCACCACATGCCCCATGCCTGGCCGCAGTTCCAAAGGGCCTGGGTGTTACTGGGCAGGTGGGTTGCGGACTGACACATGGTCTAGCCCCTGAGGCCAGCCTGTGGATTGCTGCTTGGATAACTGTGTCTGTACAAATTACTTAGGAGACTTTCTAAAAGAAATCAAGGTTCTAATCGTGGTGATTCTGGCTTAGTAAGACTCAGCGGGGCCTGAGACTCTGTCTTTTAAAAAAACCTCCAAGATAATATTTAGTGCTGTCAGGGTAGGGGAATACTGATACCACTTATTTCCAAAACCTACTACTAAAGAGTTTCATTTTGGACTTCCCTGGTGACATAGTGGTTAAGAATCCGCCTGCTAATGCAGGGGACACGGGTTCGAGCCCTGGTCCGGGAAGATTCCACGTGCTGCAGAGCAAGTAAGCCCGTGCACCACAACTACTGAGTCTGTGCTCTAGAGCCTGCGATCCACAACTACTGAGCCCGTGTGCCTAGAGCCCGTGCTCTGCAACAAGAAAAGCCACAGCAATGAGAAGCCCACGCACCACAACAAAGAGTAGCCCCTGCTCACCGCGACTAGAGAAAGCCCGCGCGCAGCAACGAAGACCCAATGCAGCCAAAAATAAATAAATAAATAAATATATTAAAAAAAGAAGTTTCATTTTATCTCTTTTAAAGATTGGGGTGTAAACTGAGTCAATCCTGACTGCCTCTCTATGCTCTTGCGCTTTCTGCCGCGTTGTCTCTGTAATTCCTTATGGCCAGTGTTAAATGTAGAGTACATAAACTAAGAAATCATTCAGGTCCCAAATGTTTATAAAGTTGTAGGGTTAGCGATCATAAAGACTTAATTTTTTTTTAATAAAAGGATATATATTTTATAAAGTTATTCCCAGGAGAAAAAAAACGAGAGGAAGTTTGCTTGGGTATTCCTCTGTTCATATCACATTTTGTTACAATTGTTCATTGAATCTCCTGACTCATGCATTGGATGCTAGTTCTTTTAAGGTACTGATTTTTGTCTTCATCTGTGTTGCTACCTAACACAGTACCTGACATATAATAAGCAGTCAGTGAATGTTTGCTGAGAGAATGTATGGATGAGTAAGAAGTTGATAAACCATGTCAAAGAATTGGGATGGCTGTCTTTCCCACCTTTCCCCAAAGCTGTACATAAAATTAATGATTTTTTTTCTTCTGATGATAGGCAAAGGGAAATCCTCTAAAAACAAACCTTGAACTCATCACCAGATATTTTCTGGATCACTTTGGAAATACTGGTAACGATTTTACTCAAGAAACACCAATCCCTGCACTCTCAATACCAAAGAAAAGTAACAAATTACCATTGAGATGCTCAGAGACCACGCTGGTAAATATATATGACCTTGCAAGTGAAGATGCGAGTTGGAGAACATCATTGTCAGAAACAAGCAAAGCCAGGTACCTCTTCTCATTTATACTGTGGATTAGTTTCTTATTTCTGCTGTAACAAATTACTGTAAACTCAGTGGCTGTAATAGGGTTCTCCAGAGAAACAAAACCAAAAGGAACCAATAGGGTATAAATTTGTATATGTATAAATATATATTTAAGTAAAGAGATTTATTTTAAGGAATTGGTCCATGTGGTTGTAGGGCTGGCGAGTCTGAGATCTGTAGAGCAGCCTGGCATGTTGGAAGCTCAGGCAGGATTTCTGTGTTACCGTCTTGAGGCAGAATTACTTCTTTGGGAAACCTTTGGTTTTGCTCTTAAGATCTTCAACTGATTGAACGAGGCCCACCTGTATTATCTAGGGTGATGTCCTTTACTTAAAGTCAACTGATTGTAGATATTAATCACAATATGTTAATTAATCACAATATAAAAAATATCTTCACGGCAATATCTAGACTAGTGTTTGACCAGACAACTGGGCACCATAGCCTAGCCAAGCTGACATACAAAATTTAACCATCATGGTGTCCTAAAGCAACACCAATTTATTTATTTTACAGTTCTGAGGTCAGAAGTCCAAAATTGGTCTCACTGGGCTAATGGCAAGGTGTCAGTAGGACTGGTTCTTTCCAGAGGCTTTGAGGGGAGAATCTGTTTCCTTTCATTCTTCAAGTTCTAGAGGCTGCCTGTGTTCCTGGGCTTGTGGCTGCTTCCTCCATCTTCAAATCACATCACTACAACCCCTGCTTCTGTGTCACGTCTCCTACTACTGACTCTCATCATCCTGTCTCCCTCTAATAAGGACCCCCGTGATTGCATTGGGCCCACATAGTCAATCTAGGATAATGTACCCATCTCAAGATTCTTAACGTAATCATGTCTGCAAAGTCCCTTTCTTTTGCCATGTAAAGTAACATATTCACAGGTTCCAGGGACTAGGTTGTGAACATCTTCAGGAGGCCATCACTCAGCCTCCCATCCTCTGCATTTTCAGAATCCCTGTCATGGAGTACTGTTCCTTTCCTCTGGAAGCCATGGGAATGGACCACTTTGTGATGGAAGATACTTATGATTCAAAATGTTTAATTTAAATTCCATGATTCATAAGGTTCGGGGGCTTCCTTTGTTTGCATTTTCTTAAAAACAGGAGTAGAGAATTCTAAAAGGCCACTAAACACTGGAGCGATGGAGAAATCTGGAAAATAAGCCCTTTTGGAACTCGGGAAGAAAATGAACTGGCATTCTTGATTGTACCTCTATTATTTGGAAAACAGTTATTTTTTTCTTCCAGTTTTATTGGTATAGAATTGACATACAGCACTGTATAAGTTTAAGTTGTAGAACAGAATGATTTGATTTATATATGCCATGAAATGATTACAGTAAGTTTAGTGAACATCTATCATCTCATATAGATACAAAAGAAAAGAAAAAGAAGAAAATATTTTCCCTTGTGATGAGAACCCTTAGGATTTCCTCTCCCTTTTTTTTTTTTTTTTTTTTTTGTGGTACGCGGGCCTCTCACTGCTGTGGCCTCTCCCGTTGCGGAGCACAGGCTCCAGACGCGCAGGCTCAGCGGCCACGGCTCACGGGCCCAGCCGCTCCGCGGCATGTGGGATCTTCATAGACCGGGGCACAAACCCGTGTCCCCTGCATCGGCAGGCAGACTCTCAACCACTGCGCCACCGGGGAAGCCCCAGGATTTACTCTCTTAGCAGCTCTCATATATAACATACAGCAATGTTCATTATATCGATCATGTGGTACATTACATCCCTAGTGCTTATTTACCTTATAAGTGGAAGTTTACACCTTTGACCACCTTCATCCAATTCCCCCTCCACCTACCCCCTGCTTCTTATAACCACAAGTCTGAGCTCTTTTTCTATTTTGTTTGTTTGTTTGTTTTTGAAGTATAAGTGACCTACGGCACTATGTTAATTCCTGTTACACAGCATAGTGATTCGATATTTTATACATTACAAAACGATCAGCACTGGAGGGCAGTTATGTTAAGTTACAACCTTAACACACTGCATGTCATCACCGATAGTGAGTCTGACTTCCTGGGAAAGGGTGTTTTCTTCCAGCTCTGTTGAAAAACGTTTCCTTTCCTGAGGGTAGCCAAAGCTTAAGGTCTGGGTGTCAAGCTGCTAAAAGATGGGGACCACCAAAAAATTAACTCAAGGCTTAAGATGTGAAAGGAAATGAGGGTGGTATGAAAAAGATGATTCCTCCTTCAAATACACTTACTGCCTGGCTGGGAAATGAGATACTTTTGAACCGATAAAAAGCCAGCAATGCAGAGGTTGAAGCTTCAGAGTTCCACCCAGTTACCCAAGCTACAAACTTGGGTGTTATCCTTGACTCCTCCTTGTCTATCATTTTTGCATCCCTTTGTGTCCTTAACGATGCTAGACTCTTTCCCCCCTTTCTCTGTCTCGCAACAGCGGCCTCCATTCACACTCTCACCTCTTTCCCTGGCTATCTCCCAGGGTCTCTTTCTCTCATCTCCAGGCCCCTGGTCATCTTCTCAAATCCACCCTTGACCTAAGATAGAGTGAGATTTCCACAAAACAAGTCTGGCCATGCTCTTCCCTGCTGAAAGGCCTTCAGATGCTCCCTGTAACTTTTAGGATAAAGTCCAAACTTCTTAGGAGAACTTGCAAAGCCTTTTCCACATCAGCAGGTGTCCCACCGCCCTCCCCCACGCCCCCAGCTCACCTGAGCATGTCATGCTTTTACAGGACTCCGTGCTAGTGCCTGGGGCCTTCTGGTTACCTCCTGCCTGCTCATTCTTTCAGACTCAGGTTCTGCCTTCTCTGGAAGCCTTTCTAGATTTCCCCAGGGTTGGTTCCGGATCCTTCCTCTGCTTGGCACGTCCCAATCATAGCGCACATGACCACTTCTGTCATGCGTGACCCAGTGCTTGGTAAGCAGCTTGGCACAGAGTTGATGTCGACGCCTCTTTATGCCAGAGTCTGATAGTAGAGCATAGCCCAGCCTGTGTCGGAGGGGTGCTGGGCTCTCAGTGACCACAGGTGGGACTCCTCTTTACCTGGGTCTCTTGCTCTGTCTCTTTCTCATTCTTTTTTTTTTTTTGCGGTACGTGGGCCTCTCACTGTCGTGGCCTCTCCTGTTGTGGAGCACAGGCTCCGGACGCGTAGGCTCCGCGGCCATGGCTCTGCGGCCATGGCTCACGGGCCCAGCCGCTCTGCGGCACGTAGGATCTTCCTGGACCAGGGCACGAACCCGTGTCCCCTGCATCGGCAGGCGGACTCTCAACCACTGCGCCACCAGGGAAGCCCTCTTTCTCATTCTTGTTCTTCCTCACTCCTTGCTTTTGCTCTCAGTCTCTTACCCTCTTTTGTTCTCTCTCCCTCTCTTACACACACACAAACACACACACACACCCTCTTTCTTCAATGCCAAGCAACCCAAGAAAAGAAGCTGTTGGCATGCCTAACTTTACTAAACCTTAACTGGGAACGCCAGATTTTCCAAAGGTCTCTATCCACCATCCTCAGTGGTGTGCAGTAACTGGGCTCCATCCCTCTTACCATCGTCCCCCCTTATCCATGGGGGATACATTCCAAGATCCCCAGTGGATGCCTGGAACTGTGGATAGTACCGAACCCTATATATACCATAACGGGAGCGGGGGAACTGTTGTATTGAAGGGCTACGGTTTTCCTTAATCACTGGGGTCTGGGAGAAACAAGGATGCTCTTCATACTGAGGATTCAAGGGATCCTATCATCAGTCATCGACTCTGATTTGGTTTCTTGTCTCAGGTCTCATTTTGTTGGCCAGACTTGCCCTGATACAGAAGTATTTTCTTTTCCTTGCCTTTATTGATAAAGCACAGTCTGGTTAGAAATCATCACAGATTTGTGAATGGGGGCTTCCCTGGTGGCGCAGTGGTTGAGGGTCTGCCTGCTGATGCAGGGGACACGGGTTCGTGTCCCGATCCGGGAAGATCCCACATGACGCGGAGCGGCTGGGCCCGTGAGCCATGGCCGCTGAGCCTGCGCGTCCGGAGCCTGTGCTCTGCGACGGGAGAGGCCACAGCAGTGAGAGGCCCGCGTGCCGCAACAACAACAACAAAAAAGATTTGTGAATGGGCTTGCTCTGGGTACCTGTGGAATGTGGAATTTATCATCATTGCTAGTGATTCCTTTTGGGGAAGCTGTTTTAATGGAAATATCCCTTTTTCGCAGACACGACCATCTTAACGGGGATGTACTTGGTAATTTTGCATCATCCAAAAGGGCCTCCCACAAAAGTAAGCCCTTGCAGACTGTCCCAGGTGAAAGCCCTCCTGTGGCTCCTGCTTGGGAGAAGATGGACAAGCTTCAGTCATCAGAGCCCTCCTTGGACACGAAGAGGATGGGAGAGAAGATCAGGCCGAAGTCTGGCCTGATTGTCCGAGGCATGATGGCCGGGCCCATCGCCAGCTCCCCACAGGTGGGCTTGGTGCTCTTACTCTTATTATGAGCGTGGAAAGTGAGGACTGGGCAGGGCTTAAGGGGCTGCCTGGGTTTATCTGGGGGTACCCCACGAGACAGCTCAAGAAGGGAGGATCTGCGTGGTAGATGGCAAGAACATTGGCCTCTTTTTCCTCCCTGGCTCTACTGTCAGCGCTCTGGGGCCATGGGTAGGCCTCATCACCTCCCCTGCCTTCGGTTTAACTATCTGGTCAACCAGGTGGTTACCAGGTGGATTCTTTTGCAGAGTGAGAACACATCTACCCAGCTTTATCTTTGCCATTCAGGCGTGGGGGGACCCATCCCAGTCTAGAGGACATATTTTTTTAAAATCTTTTAACACATGATAGTGAAAAGGGAAAAAGAAATCCCAATCCTTATAGTTTTGTTTTGTTTTAAAAAAATTCTAAAAACTTAACACCGATGTTTTATAGTCTCCCTTAAGGCGGGGCCGTGGTAGGGTCCCATCAGGTGGGAGACTAAACCAAAGGAGAGAATGAATGTAAAAGGGGTTTGTAAAACAGAAGAGAAACAGAAAAACAAAGGAAGGTCAAATGCCGAACTCAAAGTAGAGTATCAGTCAAATCAGGGAGCCTAAGCCAACCAAAAATAGGTCATCTGTGTCCAGGCTGGTCACCTCCACCCTCACGTGTGGGTGTGGCTGCAGGTGCCAGCACTGCTCTCCCAATTCATCTGGAATCGGCAGCAAGCAGTGGACCTTCTCCCTGCCTCAGCCTACGTCCTGTGAGATTTTCGGACAAGGTCTTTGTTCCTCTTGGTCATGGTCTCGTTTGTTAGACCAGGTGTCTAAGATCCCTTCGAGATCTGGAATTTCATGGCTCAGTGATGGTCATGCAGTTGGGAAACGGAAAAATATTTTAATAGTCTTTTCAGAAAACTAGGGGTATTTTTTAATATTACACCAAACCTAGACAAGTTTTTTTTTTTTTTTTTTTTTTTAATCCAGTTCACAAGGCTGGCTGTTCCCTCAAAAACAACCTGCTTTTGGTCTAGATCAAGTATAGTTATCTGTCATTGTTCTGTCGATTAAAAACATGCACAACCTAAAAGTTAAGAATTACGTTTTATTTGATGGACTTGTTGAGGACTTAAGCCTGGAAGACAGCCTCTCAGATAATGCTGAGGGACTGCTCTGAAGAGGTAAGGGAGGAGCCAGGATATACAGGAGTTTTTGCAAGAAACCAGCTAGTAGGAACATCAAAAGATTACTGTTAATTAAAGAAAAACAGGGACTTCCCTCGTGGTCCAGTGGTCAAGAGTCCAGGCTTCCACTGCAGGGGGTGTGGGTTCAATCCGTGGTTGGGGAACTAAGATCCCACATGCCGTGTGGCATGGCCAAAAAAAAAGAAAGAAAGGAAAAAAAAGAGAAAAACAGACATCTCAAGTTAATGAAGTTAGCACTTTTCTTTGTACAGGAAGATGCAGAGTCTGAGTTCATTTAAACCATTCCTTGAATACGCACCTTATCAATGGAAAAAATGTTGCCTGCCATTTCAGTAAACAAAGGATGCGGCAGCCATCAAGCCATCGCACTGCAGTGGCCTGGTGGTGAGCCCTGAGGGAACTCAGGGTAGAAATAGGATGCCGACCATCAGACACTGCAGCCACCACCAACCCCCGCATAGTGCGCTCTGAGGAGACTCAGGATGTGCAAGCACAGGGTGCTGACCCCAGAGAGCTGAGGTGCGCATCAAAGGAATGATTTCAGTGAGCCCTGACTTTTGCATCTTCTCATATATAGAAAAGTACTAAATTCCTTAACTTGAGATATCTGGTTTTCTTTTTCTTTTTTTAAAAATTTTTTTATACAGCAGGTTCTTACTAGTTATCTATTTTATACATATTAGTGTATATATGTCAATGCCAATCTCCCAATACATCCCACCCCCACCCCCACCCCCGCTACTTTCCTCCCTTGGTGTCCATACGTTTGTTTTCTACATCTGTGTCTCTATTTCTGTCCTGCAAACCGGTTCATCTGTACCATTTTTCTAGGTTCCACATATATGCGTTAATATACGATATTTGTTTTTCGCTTTCTGACTTACTTCACTCTGTATGACAGTCTCTAGGTCCATCTCCCTCTCTACAAATGACCCAATTTCGTTCCTTTTTATGGCTGAGTAATATTCCACTGTATATATGTACCACATCTTCTTTATCCATTCGTCTGTTGATGGGCATTTAGGTTGCTTCCATGACCTGGCTATTGTAAATAGTGCTGCAATGAACATTGGGGTGCATGTGTCTTTTTGAATTATGGTTTTCTCAGGGTATATGCCCAGTAGTGGGATTGCTGGGTCATATGGTAATTCTATTTTTAGTTTTTTAAGGAGCCATACGGTTCCTTAAAACATACTCTTCTCCATAGTGGCTGTATCAACTTACATTCCCACCAACAGTGCAAGAGGGTTCCCTTTTCTCCACACCCTCTCCAGCATTTGCTGTTTGTAGATTTTCTGATGATGCCCATTCTAACTGGTGTAAGGTGATACCTCATTGTAGTTTTGATTTGCATTTCTCTAATAATTAGTGAGGTTGAGCAGCTTTTCATGTGCTTCTTGGCCATCTGTATGTCTTCTTTGGAGAAGTGTCTGTTTAGGTCTTCTGCCCATTTTTTGATTGGGTTGTTTGTTTTTTTAATATTGAGCCGCTTGAGCTGTTTATATATTTTGGAGATTAATCCTTTGTCCGTTGATTCGTTTGCAAATATTTTCTCCCGTTCTGAGGGTTTAGACAAGTTGTTTCTTAATGTGGAACCTGAAACCAGCCCAATGAACTTTTTCTACATATCAGTTTCCACTGGTTTGTCTTGAACTTTGAATGACTCTTTTACCACGGCATGGTTTAGTAACATGATGCATTGGGTCATGTGGAAATTATTGGTTTACTAAGTTATATGGATCTTCTGAACGTTGACACATTTCAATATACAAAAAAAAACACATAAAAAATTGCATTTGTTGATGTCACTATTCAACTTATCAGAAAGTTTTTGAGAAGCCCTCCAGTTCACAATGGCAAACACAGGTTTCCCCAGATTCTAATTTTTACCTGATGACTTGTATTTTATCACTGGCAACAGTGTATCATTTATGTTCCTTGATGTGACAGGCTCAATTTATTTTCAAGAAAATGCCTGCCAGATACTCAGTACTCAGTATTCAAATGCTGAATAACCATAGCTCATCTGTCAGTTGTTCCATGAAAAAACTAGCAAGTTTAGCTCACAACTCAGATGGCTGCATAAGTGCTTCTCCTGGTGACGGCCTCACCCTCTGCATCCCGCAGAATGTTTATATATACCTCCCATTTTGTCACACAGACTGTTAAAGGGATGTATAACATAGGGTCAAGATTGAACACAATTAATATTCGTTATGCTTCAGCATGGACATTCTTAAGTGAAATTAGCATTTCACTTATTTACTTTTATTGCAAGTGGTGTTAATACCTTGAGTACTGGTAAAGTTTGGTGCTGCTGCCTTGATTCGTGCTAAGGGCCAGCCAACAGTTTTTCCCACCAGTGCTTTGCACCATCATTACAAATGTGGACACAGTGAAAAAGGCAAATCATCTTGTATTATTATTATGAAAATAATTTTGAGCTCCCTGAAAGGGTTTGGGGTTAGACCTGTAAGGTCGGTGGACTGTACTTTGGGAACTGGTGGACCAGATGAACACTAGGGTCCTGTCCTATCATGACTTTCTAATCATCAGGTCTGTGCGGTTCAGACCCCTTCATAACTGAGGTGTAAGGAAGATGGCTTGTACCTACCTGCTTTACTGCTGAGAGATTGCTGCAAACTTCTCCCCAAAGGAGAAGTGATTGTTCTCGGAGGTGTTCTTTTCCCCTGGAGTATCTGAATCCCGTGAAGGACACAGAGGTAGAATTTCCCCAGGTGTTCTGTGGGCCTTTGAGTACCTTGGCCATACTTATTGGTTGCTCAAGAGAAAAGAGCAAGGTTGCTAGGTAGTGCATCATTAGGTATGGCATATGGATCAGCTCTGCACTTTTGAAGGACGAGTAAGAGGCTGGGTTCCCTGCCCTTGGCTGGAAGTTTGGGTCTCCTTGGGAATGTTGACTAATGTTTTCCTTGTTCTGTGGCAAGGGATGCCCTGGGTGGCTTTCGGAGGAGGTTTATAGCGCCTAGTAATTTCCACCGGGCGGGAATATGGCAGAATTAGCTGTTCTTTTTCTGGCACAGGCTTTACCATTTGGCCCAGGATTATTTCTGGAAATGCTGAGAGGTCCAGAATTTTAAACCCAGGAAGAGCCCAGCAGGTGTATTTTTGTCCCCTACCCCTACTCCTCTTCCTCAGATTGGTAACAACGTGAGTTCTCATTTCATTGGTTAATGATTGATAGTGAGAGAGGACATTTCTGTTGACCCCTCTGAAATTCCTTCATTTCAAAAAGTAAGCATTGCTTACTATGTATAGTTCACTGGGCTGGGAGCTCTGGGGACACCAGAGTTGAAGGAAGAATGGTCTCCATCACCTGGTCTACTGGCAGGGAGGGTTAAGGCCATATGTAAGTGGGGATGGGGGCAAAGATGCATAGCAGTAAGTAATATTTGCTGGCTGCTGTGCAGGATTTGGCTCTGTGATGGTGCCTTATGTGGGTCTGGGTCTCTCCTTTGGTCCTCACCATAGTCTTGTGGGAGATCGGCACTGTAGGTCCCCAATCTCTCATCCAAAACCTTTGAGCAAATGTGTTTTGGAATGTAGATTTTGTTTTTAAACTTCAAAAAGGAAATACAATGCATAAACCATATACCACAGAACGCCTGCAGTAGGGTTTGGAGTAGCACCCCATAAATAAAACATTTCTGCAGCAAAACATATGAGTATTCACACTTAAAAAGGGACCGCAATGGAATTCCCTGGCGGTCCAATGGTTAGGACTCTGTGCTTTCACTGCCGAGGGCCCAGGTTCAATCCCTGGTCTGGAAACTAAGATCCCGCAAGCCACATGGCCAAAAAACCAAAAAAAACCCCAAAAAAACCCAAGAATGCAAGCAACCTACCTCATAAGAATGAAAAAGAATTTGCCATGGGATTCCAAAAGAAATGATCATTTTTTAGGGGTTTTGGGATTTAGGAATTATTGATAGCAGGTTGTGGACAGGTTATATTGCAGGTGGGGAAGTGAGGGACAAAGAAGTTCAATGACTGGTCACAGAGCACACGGCTGGCAGGGGGTGACACGGGAATTAGAACACAAGTCTGACCCTGGAGCTCTCTGTAAGGGGTATGAGGGGGGGACCAAGGCATGCTCCTGGGATTTATGTGGGTGGGGTTCTGTGAAAGCGTTACAGAAGTGGTAGCCCCTGCGTGTCTCCTCAAAGGGTGGGTAGGATTTTAGGAGAAGGAGTTGAGGATGGGAAAGACATTCCTGGGGGAGGGAAGATCATGGGTAAATGCTTGACGTGGGATATTTTCTCACCTCCCTCCAAGGGGATCCTCACCGCTGCTTTTGTCCTTGCTCTTTTCAGGATTCCCTCCGCAAACGCTCGCTGAGGCAGTCCCCGGCCTTGAGCAGCAGGACCCAACCCCACGAGGAGGGGAGCCTACAAGCGCCCGAGCTGTCTGCTCACACCCCAGCCTGTCCCCCGCCTGTCCCGCAGGAGGGCCCGGCTTCCAGCACCACCTCCACCCCCAGGAGCACCCTGGGCCTGCTCAGCCAGCTGACCTTGGAAAAGTGGAGAGCCTCACCCAGCAGCCCTCCTCCCCTGCCAGGCAAAGGGCTTCCCCAGAGTGGGAGTGGCCGGTGGAGAGACCTTTCAGAGGACAGCCCAGCCGTGGACAGTGGCCTAGAGGCTGACAGGACCGCCTTGAATTTCTCCTTGTCCAGTGGGAATGCTCCGACGACCCAGGAGAGACTGGAAAGAGTGTTCAAACGGCAGGGGAGCCAGCCCCCGGCCCTCAGGTGAGTGTGCTGTGCCCAGGTGATGGTTTTTGGACAACCGTCCAGTCCCGAGTGGCTCCTTGGGCTCTCCGAGCGAGGCTGTGAAGTAGGGGAGGTGATGATGGTGACTCCACCAGGGAGAAAGCAGCCCAGAGTGCACACACCAGGAGGCTTTGGCGGGGGGGGCGGGTTTCTTTGGCCCTTCTTACTTCTTCTCAAGGGTCAGCCTGATATGGTACAAGAGATGCGTCGAAGCCAGAGGTATGGTGGTGAATCAGTTCCCACAAGGCTCCTCTGGGGCGATTTTTTTAACCCTATCCTAAGTCCTTCGCTTTTATTCTTGCACAACAGACCTTGGTGATCCCTACACTGATTGTTCTTTGAATGTTAAACCAACCTTACATTTCTGGAATGAACCGCCCTTGGCTGTGACGCATTATCTTTGTATATATTGTTTGGTTTGACTTACTAATACTTTGTGTAGGGTTTTGTATATAAATTCATGAGGGAGGTTGGCTGGCAAATTTCCTTTCTTTAACAACAGCCTTGTCAGATTTTGGTGTCCAGGATATGCTAGAAGTGGTCCCTCTTTTTCTTTATGGTCTTGAAGAGTTAGTGTGAGATTGGTGTTATTTCGTCCTTAAATATTTGGGAGAATTTTCTGGAGAAGTCTTCTGAGCATTGAGTTAAAAGGTTTTAAATTGTGGATTCAATTAAAAAATTTTTTTTAATTAAAATTTTATATTTCTTCTTGTGTCAGTTTTGGCAAGTTGTATTTTTCCAAGGGATTTAACCACTTAATTTATATTTTAACTTTACTGATATAAAATTGTGTAATTATACACAATTTTTCTTTATTGGAATAAAATTGCTTTACAATGTTGTGTTAGTTTCTGCTATACAATGAAGTGAATCAGCTATACGTATACCTATCTCCCCTCCCTCTTGGACCTCCCTTACACTCCCCCCACAACCCACCCATCCATGTTGTCACAGAGCACCGAGCTGAGCTCCCTGTGCTATATAGCAGGTTCCCACTAGCTATCTATTTTACGCATGGTAGTGTATATATGTCAACCCTAATCTCCCAGTTCGTCCCACCCTCTCCTTCCCACCCTGTGTCCAAATGTCCGTTCTCCATGTCTACGTCTCTATTCCTGCCCTGCAAATAGGTTCATCTGTACCATTTTTCTAGATGCCACATATATGTGTTAATATTCGATATTTGTTTTTCTCTTTCTGACTTACTTCAGTCTGTATGACAGACTCTAGGTCCATCCACATCTCTACAAATGACCCAATTTCATTCCTTTTTATGGCTGAGTAATATTCCATTGTTTATATGTACCACATCTTCTTTATCCATTCATCTGTCTTTGGACATTTAGGTTGTTTTCATGTCCTGGCTATTGTAAATAGTGCTGCAATGAACATTGGGGTACATGTGTCCTTGTGAATTATGAATATCCTCTTATTGTCCCTTTAAAGTCTGTAAGATCTGCAGGGATGTCTCTGTTTCCATTCCCGATACTGGTAATTTGTGTTCTATGAATTATATGCTTTTTTCAAAGAGCTAACTTTTGGCTTTGTAGGTTTGTTTTCTAATTAATTGATTCCCACTCTTACTTTTATTCTTTCTTTCATTCTGCTTTCTTTGAGTTTAATTTGCTATTATTTTCTATTTTATTTTATTATTTATTTCTCTTTTGTCTTAAATTATTGATTCTCAGCCGCCTCCTCCTCCTTCTTCTTGTTCTTCTTCTCTTTCCTCTTCCTCTTATTCTTCCTCCTCGTCTTCTTTGGGCATTTCTTTTTTTTTTTTTTTTGCGGTACATGGGCCTCTCACTGTTGTGGCCTCTCCCGTTGCAGAGCACTGGCTCCGGACGCCCAGGCTCAGCAGCCATGGCTCACGGGCCTAGCCGCTTTGCGGCATGTGGGATCTTCCCGGACCGGGGCACGAACCCGTGTCTGCTGCATCGGCAGGTGGACTCTCAACCACTGCGCCACCAGGGAAGCCCTTTGGGCATTTCTGATTCTAATTTTTAGGGGACTTCGTGACTGCTATTTCAGGATTATTTTCAATATTTCTTACCTATAATTATTAATATTGAGTACTACCATTAATTGAGAGTTTACTTAGTGCCTGATACTATACTAGGCACTTTTCATATATTATTCTATTTCATACTTGAAAAAACCTGCAAGGAGGTATTATTATTCCTTAATTTACAGATGAGGGAATACAGACTCATAGAGGTTATCACTCCCAAGGTTGCCTAGCCAGGAAGTGAAGGAGCTGGGATATGAACCTAGGTGTTTCTGAGTCCAAAGCCCGTCATGCCTGTAAGCACCATCCTGTACTAGTTAGGTAATTGCGTTTTTGTTTGTGTGTGTTGTGTATGTTTTAAACACTAGTAATTTGCTTGGAGAATTTCTGCAGGGGTGGGTATAAGAAGTATTAGGCATCCTGGTTTGTAATACTGGCTTTTTAAGTCATTTACTGTGTGCCTAATATGTGCCAGGCACTTAGGCACTGGTAGTGCAAGGCAAGCTAAACAGATACAGTGTATTAACTCCCTTTGTGACCATAGATAAGCTGGGCCTACTTTGCTTATACATTTTGTGACTATGTTATTTGATGCATATACACGTAGAATTCTTATAGCTTCCTGTCGGATATACTTTTCTATCATTATGAGATCTCTCTTCATCTCTAATAATGCTTATTGCCTTAATGTCTATTTAGGTATAGCTACTTCAGCTTTCCTTTGATTAGTGTTTTCATGGTATATCTTTTTTTCCCTCTTTTTATTTTCATCCATTCCGTAGCTTTACATTTAAAGGTGCCAACCAAAAGTCTGTGCGGTTTACCAGGATCCTTCACCCTTTTAAAAAATAATTATTATAATTTATTTAAATTAAAATAAAATAAAGCAAAACAAAACAAAACCAGTTTACCCATTTCTCCCACCTTCTACCCACCTCAGCTTTCTTCTTTTGTAATATCTTTTAAGGCTACAAATTTCCCTCTAAGTAATGCTTTGTATCCCAGAAGTTAATAAATTATATAATCATATAATTTAGCTTAAATGTTTTCTAATTCCCATTGTGATTTATTCTTTTGACCTGTGGGCTATTTAGACATGTATTGACTAATTCACAGCATTTGGGCTACTTTTCTGGTTATCTGTTTGTTTTTGATTTCTAGCTTATTTCCACTTTAGTCATAATATATTCTGTATGATTTCAATCCTTTGATATTTGTTGAGATTTCTTTATGGTCTAGTATATATTTAAAGCTTATCTCTTATAACCAGCATATATGTGGATTTTTAAAAATCCAGTCTGATAATTTTTTGTTTTAGTTGGAATAATTATTGCATTTACATTTTCCTTTTGCTTGAAGAACTTTCTTTAGTATTTCTTTAGCAGGTATATTACAATAAATTTTTTTTTTCAGTTTTTGTTTGGTAATGTCTTTATTTTGCCTTTATTTTTGAAGGATATTTTCAGTGGGTATAGAATTTTAGATTGGTGGCTTATTTTCTTTTCAGCACTTTAAGTATTTAATTCCATTATCTTACCTTAGTCTTTCATTATCTCTATTGATAAATAAGTTGACATTTTTTATTACTACTCTTTTGAAGGTAATGTGTCTTTTTTTTAACCTCTGACTGCTTTTTAATTTTTTTTTTGCTCCTTCTCATTCTTTAATTTTCAACAGTGTTACTATGATGTGCCTAGAGGTGGTTTTCTTTGACGTTTCTGTTAGTATATGTAGAGCTTCCTCAGTTTGGGGTTGATACCTTTCATCAGTTTTGAAAATTATTGTCTATTGTCTTCTCAAATATTGCTTTTATCCCATCCTTTCTTTTCTCTCCTGGTACTCCAGTTATACATATATTACTACATATTTTCACTGTTCTATAGGGTTTAAAAAAAATATTCTTTCCTATGTTTTCCATCTTTTTCTCTCTCTGTACTTTAATCTAGATATTTTCTCTTGCTCTATCTTCTGGTTCATGTTTTTTCTCTTTTGCCATGCTATTAAATATATATAATAATATATTACTTTCAGTTATTTTTCAGTTTTATAATTTCTGTTTCTTTGTAAAAAGTAGATATCAGTCTTTTGTGAGATTCTTCATCTTTTATTTTCTTGAGCACGTTATTCATAGTCATTTTAAAGTTGCTGTCTGGTAACTTCCATATCTGGATCACCTATAGGTCTATTGATATTGTCTTTTTTCTTTTGGGTTTTGATAATTTCGTCCTGTTTCTTTGCATTTCTGATAATTTTGATTCAATTCCAGACATTGCATGTGAATAATTGTAGAGGCTCTGGTTAACATTACCTTCCTCCAAAGAGGATTTAATTTTCTTTTGGTAGATATTAATCTTTTGTTAGTTTTAGACTTTGTAAAATATCTTTTCCTTTGTTGGACAGAAATTCTTAATTTTGGCATAATTAATCAATCTCTTGTTTGACATACGATTTACATTTTTTCTTTATTAAGTCCTTTCTTTCCTTTAGGTTTCCATGGTATTCTCCTGTATTTTTTCTATTAATTTTGTAATTTTAGCTTTCACATTTAGGTATTTAATCTTTTGTATTTGTTAGGTCGAAAGACTCACTTTTATTTTTCTCCATATAGTAAGACAGTTTTCCTAGCACCACCTACTCTACAATTTGTTCTTTACCCCATGCCTTGATTCTTTTCTAATTTCCTGTATAGATTGTCCAGCCAGTGCAATAACAGTTCTGTATATTCAGAACTTCTTCCCCATTCCTTTTTCTAACTACGATTGCTGCAAAATTGCAGAGACCTTATACAGGAAATCATCAGAAATCATAATCCATCCTGGTGCCTTTTAGGGTATCCACAGAGACACTCTAGAGAACAGCCTTATCTACTTATTAGTTTTTAAACTAGAAATGGTGGGACTGGCTTTACATTAAACATATATATATATTTTTGTTGTTGTTGTTGTTGCTGTTTGTTTTTTTTTTTGTGGTACGCAGGCCTCTCACTGTTGTGGCCTCTCCCGTTGCGGAGCACAGGCTCCGGACGTGCAGGCTCAGCGGCCATGGCTCACGGGCCCAGCTGCTCCGCGGCATGTGGGATCTTCCCGGACCAGGGCACGAACCCATGTCCCCTGCATTGGCAGGCGGACTCTCAACCACTGCGCCACCAGGGAAGCCCTAAACAAATATTTAATATATATATTTTAAAAGAATCATGACCATCTGACAATATTTTAAGGTTGCAGCCATGCACAAAATATACTAGCTCTCTCTTGTGTTTCATTGGTCATGACCATAGCTTTTATTACTATGGCTTTGTAGTTATAACCCGGTATCTTGGTAGGGTCAGTTCCCTACTTCGCCTTTCTTTCAGGATTGACATAGCTATTTACAGATCTTTATTCTTTATGTAGACCCTTTTGCCTGTTCACCCAACATGTCTAACTTATTTCTATAAGAGGGATAACTGGTTTGTTCCTTTGCTGTAAAGGCCTTGCTCTCAACCCATCTCATGAGTGTCTCTTTCTTGTCAGTCAGGTGTTTTATACTCATGGTGGTTTTCTCTGACTAACTTCACCTCCACCCACTCACCTCTAGCCTATTTTATTGTTATCACAGCACCTATCATAACCTGAAATGGGCTCTGGAGTCTGATGACCTGGACTGGCAAACCACCTCTGTCCTTTATAACCACTGTGGCCTTAGGCCCTTGAAAGATGGTATGGACATTGTCTTAGAGGAGGAGGAAGGTAGCAGGTAAATGTGCTGCCACAGACCCCTCCCTCAGGACCAGGCGAGGTATGACCAGGAGTGCTTACCATGTGATAATAGCGTTGATCTTTATATCAGTAAATGTTTTGGGAGCTTTGTTGTTTACCCACTACTTATTCCCTCTATGCTGAGCACCATGCTAAGCACACGTGTGTATTATCTCGTTTGCTCTTTACGATAATCCATTCAGGTGGGTATTATTGGTTTTCTTCCCAGGGCGGGGGAGGTTCTCATTAAATAGTATTCTTCTCCTCCTGAGTTCTGAACAAATTGCCAAGGAAAACAAAGGATATCAACTGGATTGGGGTAAAATACATATCATCTCTGTGATTGATAAAGGGAAGGTAGGAGACACAGCAAATCATGAGACCTGGTGGGCCCAGAGCTGGACAGACTTCTCCACCTCATCTCAGGCCCAGGACCATGTGGTGGGAGGGGCCAGCCCCTAGAAGAGCAGCTCACGCCCAGAGGAGAAAGGGTGCAGCTGAGCCTAGTGCCCCTCTTTCCTTTCTTTTCCAAATGAACCAATCAGGTCACACATCCTCCCTCAGGATGGAGTGAATAAAAAGAAAGAGAGTAAAGGTCTACAGGGTAGACCAGTAGAACTCCTTCCAAACTCCCAGGAGACACTGGGAGTTGAGAACAGGCATCCTCCCACCCCAGCAATTATTATTCCATTTTAGATGAGGAAACTGAGGCACAGAGAATTAAAGGAACCTGTCAAGATTCTGGGTAGATGCAGGCTTAAGGGCCCACAGTTTGGCAAATGGAATATGGGCTGGATTTCAGCAGTCTCTCATCCCCTCAAGTTAGGCAGCTTTGTGCAGTGCACATACTACCCAACTGTATGTGGCACCCTTGGCTTGAAACCAGGGCCAAAGTAATCCCACTTGCTGACACTACCTACCTCCTGCCCTTCCCAATACCCCTCCAACAGTCTTGTCTGCCCATCACTTGTTTTTTTCATTCAGTACAGTAAGCATAGGTCTGAGACCTAGTGTGTATAAGATCCTGTGAACTCTTCAGGTGAGAGAGTCGTGTGCATATGTAATTCTTTTAAAACATGATGACTGACGGTGAGATGACAGCAGAGCTGGCTTGCATGCATGGCACATGCTGCATCCCTCAGCCCTAATGAGGCTGGAGGAAAGGTGGCTACCGGGAGCCTTTGCTGGGCCTTGCAACATCAGGTTTAGGGATGGCCATGGAAGTCACACCTGGGGGCGGGGGAGTGAGCATGTGTCCTGGGAGAGGGGGCAGGTGGAGGACGTGACCTGCTGAGATGTCAGGGAACATGAGTATACGTGAGTATACGTGCAGTCAGGCCCTTCTGACACTAACTCCTTAGATCTGACGCAGTTGCTGAGGGAACTGTTTTCTGCTGTGATTTTTGTTTCTTTCTTGTGTCCTTTGATCTTAGAAGATGCTTAGAAAATGTCACCTTCTCACTGTTGTGGCACTTTGGGGCCATTTGTCCCTTGTCACTGGCTAGTCAGGGCTGCCGTTGTTGGATTCCTCTCACAATCAGTCAGATCCGCTGGGCCTCGGGCCCTGACCTGGGTGGTCCTGTAACCCTTGCCTCACTCTGCTTCCTCTATACCTTTGCGTATCTTGCTATCACCTACACACCTGGCCCAGACTAGGCCCTCTAGAAACCTCAGGCGCAGGCCTGAGAGCATCGGAGCAGTGATTCTTTACTTACAAGCCCCGGAACCCGGTCTGCCAAGCCTGTGGCTCCCCAGGCGGCACTTGGTGGAGGTTGATAGTCTGGTTGGGGGCAGCCTCACTTGCGGTGCTTATTCTCTCTTGGGGCCTGATGGCCTGTCATTTGTCGGAGTCCCTCAGAGTGAATCCTTGGGGTTTCTCATGGCCACGTGGACCCTGCTGTGGTTGAGTTTCTGCATGTTAGTTCAAAACACATCATGCCGGGCATTTGACAATAAGAACTAGCTTCAGGGCTTCCCTGGTGGCGCAGTGGTTGAGAGTCCGCCTGCCGATGCAGGGGACACGGGTTCGTGCCCCGGTCTGGGAGGATCCCACATGCCGCGGAGCGACTGGGCCCGTGAGCCATGGCTGCTGAGCATTCCAGATGTGTGTGGGCTGCAGAAGCTGCAGCCATGTACGTATTGCCCAGTCTCCTTTGGAAACATGGATGTGATCAGTGTCATGAAGTTGAGAAGAGTTGTTGGCCTCCCTTGGGAGTTCAACCCATGGCAGTGGCCCAGCAGCAGTGTCTAGCTTCTGGAAGATAGAGGTCAGAATTGGGTCTCGTTGGGCTGAAATCAACATGTTGACCCGGCTGTGGTCCTTCTGGAGGCTCTAGGGGAGAATCTGTTTCCTTGTCTTTTCTAGCCTTTAGAGACTGCCCACATGCCTTGGCTTGTGGCCCCTGTTTTCCGTCTTCAAAGCCAGTAACGTGAGCTGGGTCCTTCTCAGACTCTCATCTCTCTGATTGTCCCTTTCTCCCTTTTCTGCCTCCTTCTTCCCCTTTGAAGGACCCCTGTGGTTCCATTGTGTTCACCTGGATAATCCAGGGTAGCCTCCCCATCTCAGGGTCAGCTGACCAGCAACCTTATCTCCACTGACCAGCAACCTTATCTCCAGGAATTCCCTTTCCATGTAACCCAACATGTTCACAGGTCCCAGGGCTTAAGACAAGGGCATCTTTAGGGGTGGGCATCATTCTGCCTGCCACAGAGGGCAACTGTTTTTTTCTTGCAGTGTCTAAAATCCTTTTTGGTCTCATGATTTTTAAACTGTTTACTTTTACCCTCTCCCTTTCTGCCACTCCCAGGAGAAATTTTGTTGTTTTCACCTTATCCAGCCATT